>NC_092114.1:27279929-27464929 GCF_045679555.1 Salvelinus alpinus
CACCCACCCCAGCACCCTTCCCCCTCTCCCTCTCTCTACTTTCTCCACCCTCCCTTTCACTGTTCTCTTCTCACATTCCATCTCTCCCATACAATTCTTCCAGAAACGACAATGATCTACCAAGTATAAACCAGTCTTCTATCCCAGTAACAGTCAGTAGAAATAGGAACGCTTGGTGAAAACTATATAGAGAATAAGAGGGAAGAAACAAAACTACACTACCCTAGTAAAAAAATCCTATAGGGTCAGATTTTGTAACCAGTCCTATTGGACTCCTATAGTATTTTCTCCTACAGGATTTTAAAAAATCCTTTAGGATAAATCCTATAGGATTATATTCTATAGCATAAGATTAATCATAATGGATAGGTTCCTAAATCTGATAGGATTTACTATAGGATTTTTTTGACTAGGGTAAAGAGGTCATAAAAGGTGGAACAGAAGTGTGGATTGTATGTGATTGAAGCTTTTAGGTAACTATGATCTGTATGCTTCCCCAACCTTAACACACTCCACGCACAGGCACACACCAGATACAGGCATGCATGCACATGCACGTACACACATACATACACACACTGACCCTCATATCAGCCGGCACCTCCACCACCTTCCCTGCTCCATCGCCACTGTACAACTTGAAGATCTGGACACAGGACTTGGCATTGCAGTAAGATTTGGTTATGTGTTTAACTTGATTGCACAGAGAAGTCGAGACTAGTTTCCCTGTCCTCTCCCTCCTTTTACTCTCCCTCCCTCCATCCATCCCTCCCTCCCTCCGTCTCCCCCTATTCTGTTCCTCCATCTCTCTACCTTTCACTTTCTCCCTCCGTAACTCCTCCCCCGTGTCAAAGAACAGTTATAAATAATTATTGTTTGTATAAAGAACTGAAGTTGAGAGTCTGTTAGACCATTTTTACTTTCTCTATTTGTATGTTCTCCTTTCCCTCTCTCTTGATCTTGAGGTAGAGATCACATGATGGGACTCCAGCTGATTGGAGACGCATAGTCACACACGCATACACACGGTGCTCAAACTCAGTTTCTATTCCAAAAAAAGGATTGAGCCCATACCATACCTCAGTGCTGGCTAACACAAAGCTCAAGGTGTCTGTGTGTGTGTGTGTGTGTGTGTGTGTGTGTGTGTGTGTGTGTGTGTGTGTGTGTGTGTGTGTGTGTGTGTGTGTGTGTGTGTGTGTGTGTGTGTGTGTGTGTGTGTGTGTGTGTGTGTGTGTGTGTGTGTGTGTGTGTGTGTGTGTGTGTGTGTGTGTGTGTGTGTGTCTGCGCCTCTCTGTCCTGGCAGGGGAATTTCCTGTTGAAGTAGAGGGAGAGATCTGATTGGCTGAGCTGTCTGGGGGCTCGACCAACGGAGTTCTGCGATTGGCCATTTGCTGCATTGGCCTGATACTGACACCCCGCCTCAGCACCCTTCCCCCTCTCCCTCTCTCTACTTTCTCCACCCTCCCTTTCACTGTTCTCTTCTCACATTCCATCTCTCCCATACAGTTTTTCCAGAAACGACAATCTACCAAGTATAAAACGGTCTTCTATCCCAGTAACAGTCAGTAGAAATAGGAACGCTTAGTGGAAACTATATAGAGAATAAGAGGGAAGAAACACAACTACACTACCCTAGTAAAAACATCCTATAGGACGAGTGATTCTTTTTTTCAATAGAACCCTATATAATTCTCACAATCCTATAGGATTTTGTGTCACCTCTACTGTTAGAATTCTACTGGACTACTGTTTTCCTATTGGAAATAAAAAGTAATCATCTTGGATCCTATATGATTCTTGCAGTTCTATAGGATTCTTGACCCTATGTGATTCTCGCAATCCTGTAGGATTTTGTATCAACTCTATCAGAATTGTAATGGACTACTTCTTTTCCTATGTGAAATCAAAGTAATCCCATTGGAACCTCTAGTGTTTTTTTACTTTTGATTTTTATTCATTTTTTTAACACAAAACATACACATACAAACGCTCACCAACATCCACAACATTCCCCTTGCCCAGACCCCCCTGCTCACATCCCCCATCTGCAGTGCCCATATCACTCTCTGCCACATGGCCTCAAACTGCACCATTTTGTTTCTCTCCATCGCCCATGCACTTTCAACATCTAGATAATAAAGCATTTGACCTTTCCATTGTGGAGGATGGAGGATTGGTTGATTTCCAGGTTTTAAGTATGTTTTTCCTGCTGCTTGATGAGAAGAGTATCGTCCAGCCCATCGGGTATCTCACTGCACCCTCATATGCCATGTCTTGAAATATGCAGACAGACAGATTAAAAGTACATTTATTCTATAGGTTTTTGATAACTCTTTTAGGATTTTGTTAGCCCAATCAGAATCCTATTATAACTTTTTTTCTTAATTGAACCCATTCAATTATAATTTGTTGTCCTTAGTTCCAGCACAATACAACAGCATTAATTACCACATTTTCGTTGATTGGAAACAACAGTCCTATATTAATTTCTGTTTTATTCACCTGTGAGAAAGCATGTCCCTTTAAGAGTGATTGATGATGTCACAACTAGCACGAGCTTGCAGTGTTAATTAGAACTTCTTAAGGCTAGGCGTCCCGCTAGCGGGATACCTGTCGACAACTTCTGGTGAAATTGAAGGGCCGCAATTCAAATAAATAATCATACAATTTATGGATATTAAACATTTAGGTACATACAAGTATCTTATATCGGGTAAAAGCTTAAATTCTTGTTAATCTAACTGCATTGTCCGATTTACAATAGGCTTTACAGCTAAAGCATGTCATGCGATTGTTTGAGGACGGTGCCCCACATCAAAATATTTTTCAACCAGCACAGGTTTCATAAATTCACAAATAGCGATTAAATATTCACTTACTTTTTTGAAAATCTTCCTCTGATTTGCAATCCAAAGGGTCCCAGCTACAACATGTATGTTCGTCTTGTTAGATAAAATCCTTCTTTATATCCCAAAAAGTCAGTTTAGTTACCGCCATCGGTTTGAGTAATCCACTCGTTCAACATACAGAGAAAGGAATCAGAAAAGCTACCACTAAACTTTGATAAAACAATTCAAAATACATTTATATTTAATCCTCAGGTACCCTAAAATGTAATTAAACTATAATATTTCATACGGAAAGAAGTATGTTCAATAGGAAAGCAAAAGTAGCAGGTGCGCGTCCTCTTTTGTTGTGCACTCACAGACTGATTTCCAACTCTGACTCCCAGTACTAAACTCAAAATTCTTCCTCGTTTGGGAAGAAACAAGCCTGAAATCTTGAACAAAGACTGTTGACATCTAGTGTAAGCCATAGGGATTGCAATCTGGGAGCTGGATTTGGATATGACCCTATACGATCCATTGGAAGAGCATGGGCTCTCCCCAAAAAATGCTGTTTTTTACATTTTAAATTTTCTCCTATCATATCTATTGTGTTATAGTCTCATACATTATTTTAACATTTCTACAAACTTCAAAGTGCTTTCTATCCAGTGGTACCAATTATATGCATATCCTCGCTTCTGGGCCTGAGTAACAGGCAGTTTACTTTGGGCACGTCAGTCAGGCGGAAATTCAGAAAAAAGGACCCTAGCCCTAGCCTAACTCCCAAGTTAAGCTCGCCACCGGTGGCTGTGCGGAGAATCTCCTGTTTTCTAACATTATTATTAACCGCTTTATCCTTCACTGTGCGTGAATGCAAGAACTGTGAGTACAGTAATTTTCCTTATGTTTCCTGACAAAGTTGTCAATGTTTTAGATATATTTTCATCATTGTACAACATTTTATGCACTCGTTTTTATGCTAGCAAAGAAACTACTGTTAGGCACATTTTGCCAATCAGCTGACTAGCTACACTATATATACAAAAGTATGTGGACACCCCTTCAAATTAGTGGATTCAGGAGCCCCAAGTAATAGGATGCAACCTTTTCAACAAGTCATTTTGTAACATTTCGGCCCAAGCGTCAGCAGCAGTGGTGTAAAGCTCGCCGCCATTGGACTCTGGAGCAGTGGAAACGCATTCTCTGGAGTGATGAATCCCACTTCACTAATCTGGGTTTGGCAGATGCCAGGAGAACGATACCTGCCCCAATGCATAGTGCCCACTGTAAAGTTTGGTCTGGGGCTGTTTTTCATGGTTCGGGCTCGGGCCCTTAGTTCCAGTGAAGGGAAATCTTAATGCTACAGCATACAATGACATTATAGACGATTCTGTGCTTCCAACTTTGTGGCAACAATTTGAGGAATGCCCTTTCCTGTTTCAGCATGACAATGCTCCCGTGCACAAAGCGAGGTCCATACAGAAATGGTTTGTTGAGGTCGGTGTGGAAGAACTTGACTGGCCTGCACAGAGCCCTGACCTTAACCCCATCGAACAACTTTGGGATGAATTGGAACTTTGACTGCGAGCCAGGCCTGATCGCCCAACATCAGTGCCCAACATCACTAACGCTCTTATGGCTTAATGGAAACAAGTCCCCCCAGCAATGTTCCAGCATCTAGTGGATAGCCTTCACATAAGAGTGGAGGCTGTTATAGCAGCAAAGAGGGGACCAACTCCATATTAATGCCCATGATTTTGCAATGAGATGTTCAACGAGCAGGTGTCCACATGCTTTTGGTCATGTAGTGTAGCTAACTAGGTAAGTTGTAGCCATTTGTATGTTGTTTTTGACTCATTATATTGTCATAGCAGATGAGAAATGTGTTTTCTTGTTTGTTTCTATGTGCCTTATTATAGGCAAGTCAACCCCACTTTCATGATTCCTGGTAGACCCCTAGTAGAAAAATCTGATCAGATTTTGGAACCAGTCCTACTGGAATCCTATGGAATTCTTCTCCATTTTTATATATATTTTGTGTTCTCCTTTCCCTCTCTCTTGATCTTGAGGTAGAGATCACATGATGGGACTCCAGCTGATTGGAGACACATAGGCAAACACAGACAGACAGACAGACAGACAGACAGACAGACAGACAGACAGACAGACAGACAGACAGACAGACAGACAGACAGACAGACAGACAGACAGACAGACAGACAGACAGACAGACAGACAGACAGACAGACAGACAGTATCTATTCTCAAAACGGATTAAGCCCATACCTTGCTTCAGTGCTGGCTAACACGGAGCTCAAGGTGTCTGTATATCTGCGCCACTCTGTCCTGGCGTCTGGCAGGGAAATTTCCTGTTTAAGTAGAGGGAGAGCTGAGCTGTCTGGGGGCTCGACCAACAGAGCTCTGTGATTGGCTGTTTGCTGCATTGGCCTGATACTGACACCCACCTCAGCACCCTTCCCCCTCTCCCTCTCTCTACTTTCTCCATCCCTCCCTTTCTCTGCTCTCATCTCACATTCCATCTTTCCAATACAGTTTTTCCAGAAATTACGATGCTCTACCTAGTACAAACCAGTCTTCTATCCCAGTAACAGTCAGTACAAATAGGAAATAGGAAAACAGGATAGCGAATAAGAGGGGAAAAAACGCACCTAAAAGTCATAAAAGGTAGAACAGAAGTGTGGATTTTATGTTATTGAAGTTTTTAGGTAGCTAGGATCTATATGCTTCCCCAACCTTAACACACTTGATGCACATACACACACACACACCAGACAGACACACACACAAGCACACACACCGAGGCCCAGTAGTGGGTGATGTTCCACCAGGCTCCAGTTGTTGTCGTCCAGACAGTGGCTCTTATAGACAAGGAACTGACACACGTCTCTGGCCCTCATATCAGCTGGCACCTCCACCACCTTCCCTACGCCATCTTCACTGTACACCTTGATGATCTGGATACACACGCACACACACACACAGAGAGAGAGAGAGCGAGATAAATATTATATTAATATAAAAACATTAATATGATCATTATAAAAGACACAGTCCCTGCCCCATCATCACTGTTCACCTTTATTAGAATAAAGGGTCACAAAATAAATTTACAGTCATTACAAACAGGCCACTGTAAAGAGTAGTTGAAACATTAAGGGCCGGTTAACAGTTAAAGGCCCGTTAAGCCTAGCCGTTCCTTCTGAACACAAACTGTAACACTGCAGCTATACTGCATTATGATGCTGTTATAACACATTGTAAGACTTGTCATAAGCATGACTGTCTGCCTTATGTCTTATTACCATGACATAATAATCGGGACTAAATAACAGCCATTTTGAGTGAGTTGAAATGTTAATAAAACAGGGTTGGTGTCCTGGACACAGATCAAGCCTATTCCTGATCAATAGAGATTCTCCACTGAGCTTTTAGGTCCAGGACTTAGTCTGGGTTGGAGAAACAGAGACACAGTAGGACTATTACTGTTACTGTTACTGTTACTGACACACACACACACACACACACACACACACACACACACACTTCCTAGCCGTTCTACGTTCTATCCAGATGGTTGAATCCGACTCCTGTGGTACAGCTTTCTGTACCACGCTGACCATGACTGTACGTTTATCATCTAAAAACCACGGTTCGACCTTTAACACATACGCTCCTGAACATACACATTTACCAATATACCTGAGATATATTGTACACACCATACATACACACCTCTGAGAAATACGCACTAAACATACTGACAATATACATACATTCACCTAAACATATACAATACTCACACTTAAAAATACACATATGCACTTAACGATGTACACACAAATATTCACGCTTCAAAATCACACCCACTTAGACATTTATTAATTGACATACATACACATATATCTATCTTCTTTCTCCCAGCAGGGAAGTGTGTGTGTGAGCATGTGAGAGAGAGGGTGTGTTGTATGTCTGCAGAAAATGTTATTTCAATCATTCAACGTTTTATCCCCAAACCCATCAAAACACATCGTAGAGAATCACACGACACTAGAAACAACCCCACAGTAGAACACAGAATCACACGACACTAGAAACAACTCCACAGTAGAACACAGAATCACACGACACTAGAAACAACTCCACAGTAGAACACAGAATCACACGACACTAGAAACAACTCCACAGTAGAACACAGAATCACACGACACTAGAAACAACTCCACAGTAGAACACAGAATCACACGACACTAGAAACAACTCCACAGTAGAACACAGAATCACACGACACTCGAAACAACTCCACAGTAGAACACAGAATCACACGACACTAGAAACAACTCCACAGTAGAACACAGAATCACACGACACTAGAAACAACTCCACAGTAGAACACAGAATCACACGACACTAGACACAACTCCACAGTAGAACACAGAATCACACGACACTAGACACAACTCCACAGTAGAACACAGAATCATACGACACTAGACAACTCCACAGTAGAACACAGAATCACAGAATCACACGACACTAGACACAACTCCACAGTAGAACACAGAATCACACGACACTAGAAACAACTCCACAGTAGAACACATAATCACACGACACTAGGAACAACTCCACAGTAGAACACAGAATCACATGACACTAGAAACAACTCCACAGTAGAACACAGAATCTCACGACACTAGAAACAACTCCACAGTAGAACACAGAATCACACGACACTAGAAACAACTCCACAGTAGAACACAGAATCACACGACACTAGAAACAACTCCACAGTAGAACACAGAATCTCACGACACTAGAAACAACTCCACAGTAGAACACAGAATCACACGACACTAGAAACAACTCCACAGAATCACACGACACTAGAAACAACTCCATAGTAGAACACAGAATCACCCGACACTAGAAACAACTCCACAGAATCACACGACACTAGAAACAACTCCACAGTAGAACACAGAATCACACGACACTAGGAACAACTCCACAGTAGAACACAGAGAATCACAGGAAATCAAAAATTACGCCACAGCTCTCTCTGCCTCCTCCGGCCCCTGTGCAGAGAACACAAAGGGTACACACTAGAAAGGAGACACCAGAAACAAAAGAAAAATATTCTTGCCTCATAGTAGTTTGAGAACGTTTCTAAATGTGGAATGTCATCACCGCTAAAGCTATACACAGACACACACACAACAAACCCTACCTACTACACACGCATATGCTTACCTCTACAGCCTGAAAGAGGCAACAGTCAGGAGAGCACGATGGCATTTTCACACTGAGCCTTACTCTGCTGAGACAGAGAGAGGAAGAGAGGAGAGAGAGAAAGAGGGAGGGATAGGGGAGGGAGGGGAAAGGAGCGGAAGAGAGGGAGGGACAGAGGTAAATAGAACACAAGAGAGAGGCAGAGAGAGAAGGAGAGAGGGAGGGGACATAGAAATAGAACAAGGAATATGGGTGAGGGAGAGAGACAGGGAGAGAGGGAGAAAGAGAGAAGGAGAGGGAGAGAGAAAGAGATAAATGGCGCGAGATTGAGGGGGAAGAGAAAGAGAGAAGGTGAGAGAAACTGAGAGAGTCCTTCCTCTTGTGCTGGGCAGGATAATGCCTGAATGCTACTCTCTCTGACTCAGCCAGTGGATTGTGCAGTGTGTGTGTGTGTGTGTGTGTGTGTGTGTGTGTGTGTGTGTGTGTGTGTGTGTGTGTGTGTGTGTGTGTGTGTGTGTGTGTGTGTGTGTGTGTGTGTGTGTGTGTGTGTGTGTGTGTGTGTGTGTGTGTGTGTGTGTGTGTGTGTGTGTGTGTGTGTGTGTGTGTGTGTGTGTGTGTAATTACATTTATTTATTTCACCTTTATTTAACCAGGTAGGCCAGTTCAGAACAAGTTCTCATTTACAGAAAATCTTTGGAGGGAGTTGAAAGTCTGTGTTGCCCAGCTACAGCCCCAAAACATCACTGCTCTAGAGGAGATCTGCATGGAGGAATGGGCCAAAATACCAGCAACAGTTTGTGAAGACTTACAGAAAACGTTTGACCTCTGTCATTGCCAACAAAGGGTATATAACAAAGTATTGAGATAAACTTTAGTTATTGACCAAATACTTATTTTCCACCATAATTTGCAAATAAATTCATTAAAGATCCTACAATGTGATTTTCTGGATTTTTTTTTCTCATTTTGTCTGTCATAGTTGAAGTGTACCTATGATGAAAATTACAGGCCTCTCTCATCTTTTTAAGTGGGAGAACTTGCACAATTGGTGGCTGACTAAATACTTTTTTGCCCCACTGTATGTGCAGATGAGAATGTGCAAGTAGAAATACTGGTGTGCAAAAGAACAGAAAAACAAAAACAAATGTGGGGATGAGGTAGGTAGTTTGTTGGATGGGCTATTTACAGATGGGCTGTCTACAGCTGCAGCGAACGGTAAGCCGCTCTGACAACTGACGCTTGAAGTTAGTGAGGGAGATATAAGTCTCCAACTTCAGTGATTTTTGCAATTTGTTCCAGTCATTGGCAGCAGAGAACTGGAAGGAAAGGCGGCCTAAAAAGGTGTTGGCTTTGGGAATGACCAGTGAAATATACCTGCTGGAGCGCGTGCTACGGGTGGGTGTTGCTATGGTGACCAGTGAGCTGAGATAAAGCGGAGCTTTACCTAGCAAAGACTTATAGATGACCTGGAGCCAGTGGGTTAGGCGACAAATATGTAGCGAGGACCAGCCAAGGAGAGCATACAGGTCGCAGTGGTGGGTAGTATATGGGGCTTTGGTGACAAAACGGATGGCACTGTGATAGACTGCATCCAGTTTGCTGAGTAGAGTGTTGGAGGCTATTTTGTAAATGACATCGCCGAAGTCAAGGATCGGTAGGATAGTCAGTTTTACAAGGGTATGTTTGGCAGCATGAGTGGCGGAGGCTTTGTTGCGAAATAGGACGCCGATTCTAGATTTATCTTTGGATTGGAGATGCTTAATGTGAGTCTGGAAGGAGAGTTTACAGTCTAGCCAGACACCTAGGTATTTATATTCTAAGTCAGAACCGTCCAGAGTAGTGATGCTAGTCGGTCGGGCGGGTGTGGGCAGCGATCGTTTGAAGAGCATGCATTTCGTTTTACTTGCATTTAAGAGCAGTTGGAGGCCACGGAAGGAGTGTTGCACAGACCGGACAAGTAGGTGCGCAATGGATTATGGTCATTGTAGTTAATTACCACGTTTTCTGCGTTAAACTATGTCGTATATTGGCCTGTTGGAAACTACAAAACCCTACTGCATCGCACAGTTCGGGCTTGATCTGATTCATCTCTAGTGAAACTGGGCATTGATCTCACAAAAACCCAGAATAAAATGGAATTCAGTGAATTAGGTGTTTAAAAAAACAAACAATAACCAACGTTTTGGTTAATTGTTCAGCACTAAAAGAAACAGAGGGACAGAAAAAGTGAGAGGCAGAAGGAGAGAAAGAAAGAGAGGAACGTCAGTACTGTAATACTGAGTCATAATCAGCCTCATGTGTGGAGCGCTGCATGCCAGCTGGCCCCTAACACAGCATGCATAAGAAAACACACAACACACACGCATGTATGCAAGCATACACACACATACACGCACACACAAATGCGCATTGACACACATACAGGAATGCGTGTGTGTGTGTGTGTGTCAGTAAAACTCTTCAGTCAAATCATTCATCACATATTAACTATTAACACCCTCTTCCTTTCTTCCTTCTCCCTCACTTTTCTTTTTCTCTCTTTCCTCCTTGCTCCTTCCTTCTCGCTCCTCCTCCCTCACCCCTCACCCCTCTTTCTCCCCTTTTCCCCACTCCATCTCAAACATCTGACCATCTCATGGAGAGAAAGATGGAAGTGAAGCGTCTAGACTTTATGAGCATGCAGAATTAAGTGGTTGTTATGTGGGTCAGTGTAGGTGTGTGTGTGATGTCTTAACTTGATTGGAGGCCACAGTTCAGCCTCAAACTCAACTTACCACTTAACCAACCTTTTTTAAACCACACACACATGCAATACGTACACACACGCATGTACACACACACACTGTGGTCTACCTCCTCAGGCTCAGGCTCTCTAACAATGTCTAGATAAGACCCAAAGATCAACCTCTGTGTTCTGGGTTCAGGGAGGTAGAATGTCACACGCCAAGGAACATTTCACCACTTTTCAACTTCATATTCATCATCTCCAGCATCACCCCAACATCAACATATGTGATACGTGCGTGTCTCAATGTTTTGTAGTAAAATAAAGACAGAGGAAGATGTGTTTCCAATTACGTCACTGGTGTGCGTTGTGAGATTTTAACCAATTATGAATAAGCATTGCCTACTAATTGCCTACTAATTGCCCACTAATTGCCTACTAATTGCCTACTAATTGCCTACTAATTGCCTACTAATTGCCTACTAATTGGCTGATGATGTAATTGGAAACACTTACCTTCCTCTCCTTTTTACTACAAAACATAGAAACGCGTCATTTTCACAGATGTTGATGTCGGGGTGGTGCTGGAGATGAGTATGATGTTAAAACATTTGGACATTTTCATTTAAAGGAAAACTATCTTTTGGTTTTTGTTTAATTAGTCTATTGTTGACATACACGTAGTCCCAAAATGTTTGCTTGTCAGCAATTAAGTTTTCAAGATATGTTAAAATACAAAATACAGAAATCCTCCCCCGTATGATGCATCTTGTTTTAGTTCAGTTTAGTTAGTTTATTTTAATTAATTTGACCATTTTAAAACAAATACAACTTGAAAAGCTGCCTCCCGAGTGGTGCAGTGGTCTAAGGCACTGCATTGCAGTGCTAACTGTGCTACTAGAGATTCGGGGTTCGAGTCCAGGCTCTGTCGCAGCCGGCCGCGACTGGGAGACCCATGTGGCGGCGCACAATTGGCCCAGCATCGTCCAGGTTAGGGGAAGGTTTGGCCGGCAGGGATGACCTTGTCCCATCGCGCACTAGCGACTCCTGTGGCGGGCCGGATGCAGTGCACACTGACACGGTCGCCAGGTGTATGGTGTTTCCTCCAACACATTGGTGCGACTGGCTTCCGGGTTAAGTGGGAATTGTGTCAAGAAGCAGTGCGGCTTGGTTGGGTTGTGTTTCGGAGGACACACGGCTCTCGACCTTCTACTCTCCCGAGTCCATACGGGAGTTGCAGCGATGAGACAAGACTGTAACTACTACCAATTGGATACCATGAAAAAGGGGGTAAAATGTTTTAAATAATAATAATTTCAAAAAACTTCAAAAGCCATGAGTAAAATTATTGAGGATAACACACCATGCGCAGACCAGCTGGCTGGAGTGTTTACGGACATATTCAATCTATCCCTATCCCAGTCTGCTGTCCCCACTTTCTTCAAGATGTCCACCATTGTTCCTGTACCCAAGAAAGCAAAGGTTAACTGAATTAAATTACTACCGCCCCATAGCACTCACTTCTGTCATCATGAAGTGCTTTGAGAGGCTAGTTAAGGATCATATCACCTCCACCCTACCTGACACCCTAGACCCACTTCAATTTGCTTACTGCCCCAATAGATCCACAGATGATGCAATCGCCATCGCACTGCACACTGCCCTATTCCATCTGAACAAGAGGAATACCTATGTCAGAATGCTGTTCATGGATTATAGCTCAGCCTTCAACACCATAGTACCCTCCAAGCTCATCATTAAGCTTGGGACCCTGGGTCTGAGCCCCGCCCTGTGCAATTGGGTCCTGGACTTCCTGACGGGCTGCCTCCAGGTGGTGAAGGTAGGAAACAACTCCTCCACTTCGCTGATCCTCAACACAGTGGCCCCACAAGGGTGTGTGCTCAGCCCCCTCCTGTACTCCTGTTCACCCATGACTGCGTGGCCATGCACGCCTCCAACTCAATCATCAAGTTTGCAGACGTCAACAGTAATAGGCCTGATTACCAACAATGACGAGACAGCCTACAGGGAGGAAGTGAGGTCCCTGGTGGTGTGGTGGCAGGAACATAACCTCTCCCCCCCCTATCCACATCGACGGGACCGCAGTAGAGAAGGTGGCAAGCTTCAAGTTCCTCGGCATACACATCACTGACGATCTAAAATGGTCCACCCACACAGACAGTGTGGTGAAGAAGGCGCAACAGCGCCTCTTCAACCTCAGGAGGCTGAAGAAATTTGGCTTGGCCCCTAAGAGCCTCAGAAACTTTCACAGATGCACAACTGAGAGCATCCTGTCGGGCTGTATCACTGCCTGGTATGGAAACTGCACCACCCGCAAGCGCAGGACTCTCCAGAGGCTGGTATGGTCTACCAAACACATCACCGAGAACACACTGCCTTCCCTCCAGTACACCTACAGCACCCGATGTCACAGGGAGGCCAAAACGATCATCAAGTACATCAACCACCCGAGCCACGGCCTGTTCACCCCGCTATCATCCAGAAAGCGAAATCAGTACAGGTGCATCAAAGCTTGGACCGAGAGACTAAAAAACAGCTTCTATCTCAAGGCCATCAGACTGTTAAATAGCCATTACTAGCCGGCTACCACCCGGCTACTCAACCCTGCACCTTAGAGGCTGCTGCCCTACATGCATTTATATGGAATCACTTTACACTTTAATAATGGAACACTAGTCACGTTCAAATGGGCATTGAAGACATCAAACAGTTTTTGCTTTATTTTTAAAACACAGAGAGGACGTCCTTTTTATGGACAGACACAACTCTTCCACTCTGAGTCTCCAGTATACAAGAAAGTACCTTTCCCAGCATTACTCCTGAACCTGTATAAGCACACACCTGATCTGGTGCTGTGGCTGTGTGCATCCCTAACATGGGGAAAGTAATCACTCAGATATCTGGGCTCAGAACCATAAATAGTCCTGTAAACCAAACCCAGTCTAATCTGGAACACCCTAGCCTCAACAGGCAGCCAATTGAGTTCCTGAAAGCAGCTCCTGCCTATGTGAGCACATGGACTCACCTTCAATACTACCCTGATCAGCTTATTCTGAGCTATCTGGAGCTTCCCCTTCAGAAGAATAGATATGCCCCCAAACCAGGAAGTAATAGAGTAGTCAAACTGGCATTGAATGAGGGCAGTGGCTAACACTCTCATGGAGTTCTTATCAAGCAGCTTGGAGTTTCTTGCCAAAAACGTAGTCCTGGCATTAACCTTCCCTAGTACTTTAGTGGCCATGCTCACCCCAGTGCATCCAGTTTGGCGATTAGGAGACAGCGGTTACCTGTATCAATGGCCTTCTGTAGGTCAAGCAGTACCATTCCACAAAGATTGCCCACATCAATTTCTTTCCTGGTTAAGCCAGTCAAGTAAAGTAGACATGAATCAGTGGAAACCCGACTGAAAATCATTCATTAGACTTTGTTTGTTGACATATTCATACATTTGCTCATGTACAACTCTCCAGGATCTTTGATGTTATACTGAGGATAGATACAGGCCTATAGTTCCCAGGGTCAGACTTTATCCCCTTCTTTACAGAGGTATAATTTTAGCTTGTTTCATGTCCCTGGGAAAGATGCCTTATTCAAGAAAGAAATTAACGATATGCGTATTACAGGCAATTTTCTCAGCAAAATCTCTAAGAAACCTTGCAGGAATATTATACTGGCTACTTTGGCTGTTGCTACCATTGCAAAAGGAAAAGAGTTTGGCTGAACCCCTAACTTGGCATAATACTTCTTGACTTTTCCACACAAATTAGAACTGGTGGGCAGCTTGCTGGCAACGGAAGTAAAAAAAGAGTTGAATTCATTGGCAACCTCTACTTTTTCGTATACCATCTCCCCCCTGATATTCAGTCCAATACTGTTTAGATTGTTTTTGGTAGTACTACTACAGCCTAGTTCCTTAAATTATTTCCAAAGCTTTTTATGGTCATTTTTGTTCTCTATGATTTTCTCAGCGAAGTAACCCCTCTTAGCTTTATCCATCCTGATCTGTGCTTCATTTCTGGGACGTTTCTAGGAGAAAAGCAGGGTACTCTTGAGAGTTCTTACATTTCTTAAAGGCCTTATTCCTTGCTTGGATAGAATCTCATGATTAAACCAAGGGCTAGAACTCTGCTTTACTCTGACCTGTCTAATGGGAGCCATCACATTCAGCACATCAAGGAATTCAGCACATCAATGAATCTACACTATCCAGCACAGGTGACCAGTCAATTTGACCCTTTTGCTCCCTAAACATTTCAACACATAATTTTTTGAGTCCTCTGATTGGAACAGTTTTGTGACACTTTAAAAACCCTCTTTGTGCAAAATGTAATAAAATGATCAATGATTCCATATACTATTACTCTACTCTGTGATATTTTGGATTTATCAGACACCAATATTAAGTCAATCGTACTTTGCACTGTTTCATATACCCTGGTGGGATCTTTTACCATTTGGGTCAGAGCAAGGGATCTACAGAAGTGAATAAAGACATTGTGGGTTGGCCTATCCTTTTTGAAATCCCCTAACAAAATGATTTCCTTCACTGGGGAGTCATTAGTTTGACAACACAATTTCGAGACCTTCATAGAATGAAATCTGATTGGCAGCCTGTAACACACCCCAACAAAATCGGCTTGGTTTTGGGAAGGCAGATATCCAGCCAGACAATCTCCAGATCATCAATTAAATCCGATCTGACGTTATAAGCAATGTCTGATCTTACAAAAACACATATATCCCCCCACCGTTCCGTTTCCGATCCTTCCTGACAGCCGACAGCACACCGACTGAGGTGAGGTGAGTTTCATTGACCCCATGCCCAAAGCTAGGAGTGCTGCATTTTAGATGAGTCAACTGCACGCATTCCAGACATACCAGAGCTTTTCTGTTACTCTTAACCCAACGTTCGCAGGAGGTGCTTGAGTGCATAGGCTGTTTGATGGTGTTCGTGATCAACTGAGGACCAGGGCATTGATGTAGATCACCTGATAAGAGAAGGCAAAGAGTTTTTATAAGATCTCCACCATTCATTTGAGGTTGGCCTTGGATGATGGTTTTGGTTTGTGCCATGGTCTAATGAAAGGTTGGTATATAACATTCCTTCCAAATCCGAAGTGCTGGGTGCCATCAGAAGTGTTGGCATGACTGGAAAGTTGTTGAGAATTTACCGTTCTTTCATTTAGATTGCTGATGCGATTATTTCCAGTGATGTTCAAAACAAAGATAAAGTGCTACCCCCATGCCGAACTTGCCGTTCACCGTCTTGGTTAGTTTTGGGACTATGTCACCAATAGACTAATGCAACAAAATATAGATTTTGGGTGGAGTTTTCCTTTAAGTAAAAGACAGACATGCACAAAGATGTTTAAGTAATATAGAAGCACACACACACACACACACACCAAATGACCTGATTGCAGTCGATCAGGAGACTGTTGAAAGTAGACATTGATCATCTGACCTCTACATGTAGAGAGAAAGAGAGAGAGGGTGAGCGAGAGTCAGATCGAGAGAGCGAGAGAGAGTGCAAGAGCGAGAGTGCGAGAGTGAGAGAGCGAGAGAGTGAGAGAGAGTGAGAGAGAGTGAGAGAGTGAGAGAGCGAGCGAGCGAGTGAGAGAGAGTGAGAGAGAGTGAGAGAGCGAGCGAGCGAGTGAGAGAGAGTGAGAGAGAGTGAGAGAGAGAGCGAGCGAGTGAGAGAGAGTGAGAGAGAGTGAGAGCGAGCGAGAGAGAGTGAGAGAGAGTGAGAGAGCGAGCGAGCGAGTGAGAGAGAGTGAGAGAGAGTGAGAGAGCGAGCGAGTGAGAGAGATTGTTTCTGTAACCCTTGGCTTGTCTGACACTATTTTATTTTATATTCTATAAAAGACTGTTTTGTCTCTGGGCTCGTTTAAAAGCAGGAATTACATTACAGATGGAGTGACTCCCTCAATCACACACGGATGCCAAAGTAAACCCAGCCAGTGAGACAGGCAGTGGACAGGGCAGCTAACCCTGACGGCCTGACTGAGACTGGTGTAAGACTGGTCATTCCCATAATCTGGGAAACTGCCTTCACACGCCTTCTTGTGTCCTTTCTAAATGCAGGAGGTCTAAAGCTAAGGTCTATGATAGAGGGAGGGAGTAAGTATGGAGAGAGTAAGAGAGAGAATAGGACACAGAGACAGACACACATTTCACCAAAGCCTCCAGATCCACATCATCATATACTGAGAAAGAGAGAGAGAAACAGAGGGACAGAGAGAGGGAGGAAGGAGAGAAGGAGGGAATGAGGAAGAGAGGGGTAGGGAGAGGGAGGGACGTAAGAGGGTAGGTGGGGAAAGAGAGAGGTAGAAAGGGGAGGGAGGTGGGGAGGGAGAAAGCGAGAGCGAAATTGAGAGCGAGAGCGATAGATAGAGAGAGAGCAAGAGAAGGGCAGCGGAAGAGATTTAAAACACACATGCTGGAAACCTTTCTCTCACCAGTAGATGTCACTGGAGACTAGAGATAGTTAGGATGCTGTCCTGAGCAGAGAGAGAGCTACTGTAGACTAGAGATAGTCAGGATGCTGTCCTGAGCAGAGAGAACGAGAGCTACTGTAGTCTAGAGATAGTTAGGATGCTGTCCTGAGCAGAGAGAGAGAGAGAGCTACTGTAGTCTAGAGATAGTTAGGATGCTGTCCTGAGAGAGAGAGAGAGAGAGAGAGAGAGAGAGAGAGAGAGAGAGAGAGAGAGAGAGAGGGAGGGAGAGAGAGCTACTGTAGTCTAGAGATAGTTAAGATGCTGTCCTGAGAGAGAGAGAGAGAGAGAGAGAGAGAGAGAGAGAGAGAGAGAGAGAGAGAGAGAGAGAGAGAGCTACTGTAGTCTAGAGATAGTTAGGATGCTGTCCTGAGCAGAGAGAGAGAGAGAGCTACTGTAGTCTAGAGATAGTTAGGATGCTGTCCTGAGGAGAGAGAGAGAGAGAGAGAGAGAGAGAGAGAGAGAGAGAGAGAGAGAGAGAGAGAGAGAGAGAGAGAGAGAGAGAGAGAGGAGAGAGAGAGAGAGCTACTGTAGTCTAGAGAGAGTCAGGATGCTGTCCTGAGCAGAGAGAGAGCTACTGTAGACTAGAGATAGTCAGGATGCTGTCCTGAGCAGAGAGAGAGAGAGAGCTACTGTAGTCTAGAGATAGTCAGGATGCTGTCCTGAGCAGAGAGAGAGAGAGAGCTACTGTAGTCTAGACATAGTCAGGATGCTGTCCTGAGCAGAGAGAGAGAGAGAGATAGCTACTGTAGTCTAGAGATAGTCAGGATGCTGTCCTGAGCAGAGAGAGAGAGAGAGATAGCTACTGTAGTCTAGAGATAGTTAGGATGCTGCCCTGAGCAGATAGATAGAGAGAGAGAGAGCTACTGTAGTCTAGAGATAGTCAGGACGCTGTCCTGAGCAGAGAGAGAGAGCTACTGTAGTCTAGAGATAGTCAGGATGCTGTCCTGCGCAGAGAGAGAGAGAGAGAGCTACTGTAGACTAGAGATAGTCAGGATGCTGTCCTGAGCAGAGAGAGAGAGAGAGCTCCTGTAGACTAGAGATAGTCAGGATGCTGTCCTGAGCAGAGAGAGAGAGAGCTACTGTAGACTAGAGATAGTCAGGATGCTGTCCTGAGCAGAGAGACCGAGAGCTACTGTAGACTAGAGATAGTTAGGATGCTGTCCTGAGCAGAGAGAGAGAGAGAGAGAGAGAGCTACTGTAGACTAGAGATGGTCAGGATGCTGTCCTGAGCAGAGAGAGAGAGAGAGAGATATAGTAGACAAAAGATAGTCAGGATGCTGTCCTGAGCAGAGGGAGAGAGAGAGAGCTACTGTAGACTAGAGATAGTCAGGATGCTGTCCTGAGCAGAGAGAGAGAGAGAGAGCTACTGTAGACTATAGATAGTTAGGATGCTGTCCTGAGCAGAGAGAGAGAGAGAGAGAGCTACTGTAGACTAGAGATGGTCAGGATGCTGTCCTGAGCAGAGAGAGAGAGAGAGCTACTGTAGACTAGAGATTGTCAGGATGCTGTCCTGAGCAGAGAGAGAGAGAGAGCTACTGTAGTCTAGAGATAGTCAGGATGCTGTCCTGGGCAGAGAGAGAGAGAGAGAGCTACTGTAGACTAGAGATAGTCAGGATGCTGTCCTGAGCAGAGAGAGAGAGAGAGAGAGAGCTACTGTAGACTAGAGATAGTCACGATGCTGTCCTGAGCAGAGAGACCGAGAGCTACTGTAGACTAGAGATAGTCAGGATGCTGTCCTGAGCAGAGAGAGAGAGAGAGAGCTACTGTAGACTAGAGATAGTTAGGATGTTGTCCTGAGCAGAGAGAGAGAGAGAGAGAGAGAGAGAGAGAGAGAGAGAGAGAGAGAGAGAGAGGGAGGGAGAGAGAGCTACTGTAGTCTAGAGATAGTTAAGATGCTGTCCTGAGAGAGAGAGAGAGAGAGAGAGAGAGAGAGAGAGAGAGAGAGAGAGAGAGAGAGAGAGAGCTACTGTAGTCTAGAGATAGTTAGGATGCTGTCCTGAGCAGAGAGAGAGAGAGAGCTACTGTAGTCTAGAGATAGTTAGGATGCTGTCCTGAGGAGAGAGAGAGAGAGAGAGAGAGAGAGAGAGAGAGAGAGAGAGAGAGAGAGAGAGAGAGAGAGAGAGAGAGAGAGAGAGAGAGAGAGAGAGAGAGAGAGCTACTGTAGTCTAGAGAGAGTCAGGATGCTGTCCTGAGCAGAGAGAGAGCTACTGTAGACTAGAGATAGTCAGGATGCTGTCCTGAGCAGAGAGAGAGAGAGAGCTACTGTAGTCTAGAGATAGTCAGGATGCTGTCCTGAGCAGAGAGAGAGAGAGAGCTACTGTAGTCTAGACATAGTCAGGATGCTGTCCTGAGCAGAGAGAGAGAGAGAGATAGCTACTGTAGTCTAGAGATAGTCAGGATGCTGTCCTGAGCAGAGAGAGAGAGAGAGATAGCTACTGTAGTCTAGAGATAGTTAGGATGCTGCCCTGAGCAGATAGATAGAGAGAGAGAGAGCTACTGTAGTCTAGAGATAGTCAGGACGCTGTCCTGAGCAGAGAGAGAGAGCTACTGTAGTCTAGAGATAGTCAGGATGCTGTCCTGCGCAGAGAGAGAGAGAGAGAGCTACTGTAGACTAGAGATAGTCAGGATGCTGTCCTGAGCAGAGAGAGAGAGAGAGCTCCTGTAGACTAGAGATAGTCAGGATGCTGTCCTGAGCAGAGAGAGAGAGAGCTACTGTAGACTAGAGATAGTCAGGATGCTGTCCTGAGCAGAGAGACCGAGAGCTACTGTAGACTAGAGATAGTTAGGATGCTGTCCTGAGCAGAGAGAGAGAGAGAGAGAGAGAGCTACTGTAGACTAGAGATGGTCAGGATGCTGTCCTGAGCAGAGAGAGAGAGAGAGAGATATAGTAGACAAAAGATAGTCAGGATGCTGTCCTGAGCAGAGGGAGAGAGAGAGAGCTACTGTAGACTAGAGATAGTCAGGATGCTGTCCTGAGCAGAGAGAGAGAGAGAGAGCTACTGTAGACTATAGATAGTTAGGATGCTGTCCTGAGCAGAGAGAGAGAGAGAGAGAGCTACTGTAGACTAGAGATGGTCAGGATGCTGTCCTGAGCAGAGAGAGAGAGAGAGCTACTGTAGACTAGAGATTGTCAGGATGCTGTCCTGAGCAGAGAGAGAGAGAGAGCTACTGTAGTCTAGAGATAGTCAGGATGCTGTCCTGGGCAGAGAGAGAGAGAGAGAGCTACTGTAGACTAGAGATAGTCAGGATGCTGTCCTGAGCAGAGAGAGAGAGAGAGAGAGAGCTACTGTAGACTAGAGATAGTCACGATGCTGTCCTGAGCAGAGAGACCGAGAGCTACTGTAGACTAGAGATAGTCAGGATGCTGTCCTGAGCAGAGAGAGAGAGAGAGAGCTACTGTAGACTAGAGATAGTTAGGATGTTGTCCTGAGCAGAGAGAGAGAGAGAGAGAGAGAGAGCTACTGTAGACTAGAGATGGTCAGGATGCTGTCCTGAGCAGAGAGAGAGAGAGAGATATAGTAGACAAGAGATAGTCAGGATGCTGTCCTGAGCAGAGGGAGAGAGAGAGAGAGCTACTGTAGACTAGAGATAGTCAGGATGCTGTCCTGAGCAGAGAGAGAGAGAGAGAGCTACTGTAGACTAGAGATAGTCAGGATGCTGTCCTGAGCAGAGAGAGAGAGAGAGAGATAGCTACTGTAGTCTAGAGATAGTCAGGATGCTGTCCTGAGCAGAGAGACCGGGAGCTACTGTAGACTAGAGATAGTCAGGATGCTGTCCTGAGCAGAGAGAGAGAGAGCTACTGTAGACTAGAGATAGTCAGGATGCTGTCCTGAGCAGAGAGAGAGAGAGCTACTGTAGACTAGAGATAGTCAGGATGCTGTCCTGAGCAGAGAGAGAGAGAGAGCTACTGTAGACTAGAGATAGTTAGGATGCTGTCCTGTGCAGAGAGAGAGAGAAAGATACTGTAGACTAGAGATAGTCAGGATGCTGTCCTGACCAGAGAGAGAGAGAGCTAGAGAGCTACTGTAGTCTAGAGATAGTCAGGATGCTGTCCTGAGCAGAGAGAGAGAGAGAGAGAGAGAGCTACTGTAGACTAGAGATAGTCAGGATGCTGTCCTGAGGAGAGAGAGAGAGAGCTACTGTAGACTAGAGATAGTTAGGATGCTGTCCTGAGCAGAGAGAGAGAGAGAGAGAGCTACTGTAGACTAGAGATTGTCAGGATGCTGTCCTGAGCAGAGAGAGAGAGAGAGAGAGCTACTGTAGACTAGAGATTGTCAGGATGCTGTCCTGAGCAGAGAGAGAGAGAGAGAGAGAGAGAGAGAGAGAGAGAGAGAGAGAGAGAGAGAGAGAGAGAGAGAGAGAGAGAGAGAGAGAGAGAGAGAGAGAGAGAGAGAGAGAGAGAGAGAGAGAGAGAGAGAGAGAGAAAGAAAGAAAGAGAGAGAGAGAGAGAGAGAGAGAGAGAGAGAGAGAGAGATACTGTAGACTAGGGATAGTCAGGATGCTGTCCTGAGCAGAGAGAAAGAGCTACTGTAGACTAAAGATAGTCAGGATGCTGTCCTGAGCAGAGAGAGAGAGAGAGAGAGAGCTACTGTAGACTAGAGATAGTCACGATGCTGTCCTGAGCAGAGAGACCGAGAGCTACTGTAGACTAGAGATAGTCAGGATGCTGTCCTGAGCAGAGAGAGAGAGAGAGAGCTACTGTAGACTAGAGATAGTCAGGATGTTGTCCTGAGCAGAGAGAGAGAGAGAGAGAGAGAGCTACTGTAGACTAGAGATGGTCAGGATGCTGTCCTGAGCAGAGAGAGAGAGAGAGATATAGTAGACAAGAGATAGTCAGGATGCTGTCCTGAGCAGAGGGAGAGAGAGAGAGCTACTGTAGACTAGAGATAGTCAGGATGCTGTCCTGAGCAGAGAGAGAGAGAGAGAGCTACTGTAGACTAGAGATAGTCAGGATGCTGTCCTGAGCAGAGAGAGAGAGAGAGAGATATCTACTGTAGTCTAGAGATAGTCAGGATGCTGTCCTGAGCAGAGAGACCGAGAGCTACTGTAGACTAGAGATAGTCAGGATGCTGTCCTGAGCAGAGAGAGAGAGAGAGAGCTACTGTAGACTAGAGATAGTTAGGATGCTGTCCTGAGCAGAGAGAGAGAGTGAGAGAGAGAGCTAATGTAGACTAGAGATGGTCAGGATGCTGTCCTGAGCAGAGAGAGAGAGAGAGATATAGTAGACAAAAGATAGTCAGGATGCTGTCCTGAGCAGAGGGAGAGAGAGAGAGCTACTGTAGACTAGAGATAGTCAGGATGCTGTCCTGAGCAGAGAGAGAGAGAGAGAGCTACTGTAGACTAGAGATAGTCAGGATGATGTCCTGAGCAGAGAGAGAGAGAGAGAGAGATAGCTACTGTAGTCTAGAGATAGTCAGGATGCTGTCCTGAGCAGAGAGACCGGGAGCTACTGTAGACTAGAGATAGTCAGGATGCTGTCCTGAGCAGAGAGAGAGAGAGAGAGCTACTGTAGACTAGAGATAGTTAGGATCCTGTCCTGAGCAGAGAGAGAGCGAGAGAGAGCTACTGTAGACTAGAGATGGTCAGGATGCTGTCCTGAGCAGAGAGAGAGAGAGAGCTACTGTAGACTAGAGATTGTCAGGATGCTGTCCTGAGCAGAGAGAGAGAGAGAGAGAGAGAGAGAGAGAGAGAGAGAGAGAGAGAGAGAGAGAGATAGAGAGAGAGATACTGTAGACTAGAGATAGTCAGGATGCTGTCCTGAGCAGAGAGAGAGAGCTACTGTAGACTAAAGATAGTTAGGATGCTGTCCTGAGCAGAGAGAGAGAGAGAGCTACTGTAGTCTAGAGATAGTCAGGATGCTGTCCTGGGCAGAGAGAGAGAGAGAGAGCTACTGTAGACTAGAGATAGTCAGGATGCTGTCCTGAGCAGAGAGAGAGAGAGAGAGCTACTGTAGACTAGAGATAGTTAGGATGTTGTCCTGAGCAGAGAGAGAGAGAGAGAGAGAGAGAGCTACTGTAGACTAGAGATGGTCAGGATGCTGTCCTGAGCAGAGAGAGAGAGAGAGATATAGTAGACAAGAGATAGTCAGGATGCTGTCCTGAGCAGAGGGAGAGAGAGAGAGAGCTACTGTAGACTAGAGATAGTCAGGATGCTGTCCTGAGCAGAGCGAGAGAGAGAGAGCTACTGTAGACTAGAGATAGTCAGGATGCTGTCCTGAGCAGAGAGAGAGAGAGAGAGATAGCTACTGTAGTCTAGAGATAGTCAGGATGCTGTCCTGAGCAGAGAGACCGGGAGCTACTGTAGACTAGAGATAGTCAGGATGCTGTCCTGAGCAGAGAGAGAGAGAGCTACTGTAGACTAGAGATAGTCAGGATGCTGTCCTGAGCAGAGAGAGAGAGAGCTACTGTAGACTAGAGATAGTCAGGATGCTGTCCTGAGCAGAGAGAGAGAGAGAGAGCTACTGTAGACTAGAGATAGTTAGGATGCTGTCCTGAGCAGAGAGAGAGAGCTACTGTAGACTAGAGATGGTCAGGATGCTGTCCTGAGCAGAGAGAGAGAGAGAGCTACTGTAGACTAGAGATAGTTAGGATGCTGTCCTGTGCAGAGAGAGAGAGAAAGATACTGTAGACTAGAGATAGTCAGGATGCTGTCCTGACCAGAAAGAGAGAGAGCTAGAGAGCTACTGTAGTCTAGAGATAGTCAGGATGCTGTCCTGAGCAGAGAGAGAGAGAGAGAGAGAGAGAGAGCTACTGTAGACTAGAGATAGTCAGGATGCTGTCCTGAGGAGAGAGAGAGAGAGCTACTGTAGACTAGAGATAGTTAGGATGCTGTCCTGAGCAGAGAGAGAGAGAGAGAGCTACTGTAGACTAGAGATTGTCAGGATGCTGTCCTGAGCAGAGAGAGAGAGAGAGAGAGAGAGAGAGAGAGAGAGAGAGAGAGAGAGAGAGAGAGAGAGAGAGAGAGAGAGAGAGAGAGAGAGAGAGAGAGAGAGAGAGAGAGAGATACTGTAGACTAGGGATAGTCAGGATGCTGTCCTGAGCAGAGAGAAAGAGCTACTGTGGACTAAAGATAGTCAGGATGCTGTCCTGAGCAGAGAGAGAGAGAGAGAGAGAGCTACTGTAGACTAGAGATAGTCACGATGCTGTCCTGAGCAGAGAGAGAGAGAGAGAGCTACTGTAGACTAGAGATAGTTAGGATGTTGTCCTGAGCAGAGAGAGAGAGAGAGAGAGAGAGCTACTGTAGACTAGAGATGGTCAGGATGCTGTCCTGAGCAGAGAGAGAGAGAGAGAGATAGTAGACAAGAGATAGTCAGGATGCTGTCCTGAGCAGAGGGAGAGAGAGAGAGAGCTACTGTAGACTAGAGATAGTCAGGATGCTGTCCTGAGCAGAGAGAGAGAGAGAGAGCTACTGTAGACTAGAGATAGTCAGGATGCTGTCCTGAGCAGAGAGAGAGAGAGAGATATCTACTGTAGTCTAGAGATAGTCAGGATGCTGTCCTGAGCAGAGAGACCGGGAGCTACTGTAGACTAGAGATAGTCAGGATGCTGTCCTGAGCAGAGAGAGAGAGAGCTACTGTAGACTAGAGATGGTCAGGATGCTGTCCTGAGCAGAGAGAGAGAGAGAGATAGATACTGTAGACTAGAGATAGTCAGGATGCTGTCCTGAGCAGAGAGAGAGAGCTACTGTAGACTAAAGATAGTTAGGATGCTGTCCTGAGCAGAGAGAGAGAGAGCTACTGTAGTCTAGAGATAGTCAGGATGCTGTCCTGAGCAGAGAGAGAGAGAGAAAGAGAGCGCTACTGTAGACTAGAGAAAGTCAGGATGCTGTCCTGACCAGAGAGAAAGAGAGCTAGAGAGCTACTGTAGTCTAGAGATAGTCAGGATGCTGTCCTGAGCAGAGAGAGAGAGAGAGAGAGAGAGAGCTACTGTAGACTAGAGATAGTCAGGATGCTGTCCTGAGGAGAGAGAGAGAGCTACTGTAGACTAGAGATAGTCAGGATGCTGTCCTGAGCAGAGAGAGAGAGAGAGAGATATCTACTGTAGTCTAGAGATAGTCAGGATGCTGTCCTGAGCAGAGAGACCGGGAGCTACTGTAGACTAGAGATAGTCAGGATGCTGTCCTGAGCAGAGAGAGAGAGAGCTACTGTAGACTAGAGATGGTCAGGATGCTGTCCTGAGCAGAGAGAGAGATATCTACTGTAGTCTAGAGATAGTCAGGATGCTGTCCTGAGCAGAGAGACCGGGAGCTACTGTAGACTAGAGATAGTCAGGATGCTGTCCTGAGCAGAGAGAGAGAGAGCTACTGTAGACTAGAGATGGTCAGGATGCTGTCCTGAGCAGAGAGAGAGAGAGAGAGAGAGATAGATAGATACTGTAGACTAGAGATAGTCAGGATGCTGTCCTGAGCAGAGAGAGAGCTACTGTAGACTAAAGATAGTTAGGATGCTGTCCTGAGCAGAGAGAGAGAGAGCTACTGTAGTCTAGAGATAGTCAGGATGCTGTCCTGAGCAGAGAGAGAGAGAGAGAGAGAGAGAGCTACTGTAGACTAGAGATAGTCAGGATGCTGTCCTGAGGAGAGAGAGAGAGCTACTGTAGACTAGAGATAGTCAGGATGCTGTCCTGAGCAGAGAGAGAGAGAGCTACTGTAGACTAGAGATAGTTAGGATGCTGTCCTGAGCAGAGAGAGAGAGAGAGCTACTGTAGACTAGAGATGGTCAGGATGCTGTCCTGAGCAGAGAGAGAGAGAGAGATAGATACTGTAGACTAGAGATAGTCAGGATGCTGTCCTGAGCAGAGAGAGAGAGCTACTGTAGACTAAAGATAGTTAGGATGCTGTCCTGAGCAGAGAGAGAGAGAGCTACTGTAGTCTAGAGATAGTCAGGATGCTGTCCTGAGCAGAGAGAGAGAGAAAGAGAGCGCTACTGTAGACTAGAGATAGTCAGGATGCTGTCCTGACCAGAGAGAGAGAGAGCTAGAGAGCTACTGTAGTCTAGAGATAGTCAGGATGCTGTCCTGAGCAGAGAGAGAGAGAGAAAGAGAGCGCTACTGTAGACTAGAGAAAGTCAGGATGCTGTCCTGACCAGAGAGAAAGAGAGCTAGAGAGCTACTGTAGTCTAGAGATAGTCAGGATGCTGTCCTGAGCAGAGAGAGAGAGAGAGAGAGAGAGAGCTACTGTAGACTAGAGATAGTCAGGATGCTGTCCTGAGGAGAGAGAGAGAGCTACTGTAGACTAGAGATAGTCAGGATGCTGTCCTGAGCAGAGAGAGAGAGAGAGAGAGATATCTACTGTAGTCTAGAGATAGTCAGGATGCTGTCCTGAGCAGAGAGACCGGGAGCTACTGTAGACTAGAGATAGTCAGGATGCTGTCCTGAGCAGAGAGAGAGAGAGCTACTGTAGACTAGAGATGGTCAGGATGCTGTCCTGAGCAGAGAGAGAGAGAGAGAGAGAGAGATAGATAGATACTGTAGACTAGAGATAGTCAGGATGCTGTCCTGAGCAGAGAGAGAGCTACTGTAGACTAAAGATAGTTAGGATGCTGTCCTGAGCAGAGAGAGAGAGAGCTACTGTAGTCTAGAGATAGTCAGGATGCTGTCCTGAGCAGAGAGAGAGAGAGAAAGAGAGCGCTACTGTAGACTAGAGATAGTCAGGATGCTGTCCTGACCAGAGAGAGAGAGAGAGAGAGAGAGCTACTGTAGACTAGAGATAGTCAGGATGCTGTCCTGAGGAGAGAGAGAGAGCTACTGTAGACTAGAGATAGTCAGGATGTTGTCCTGAGCAGAGAGAGAGAGAGCTACTGTAGACTAGAGATAGTTAGGATGCTGTCCTGAGCAGAGAGAGAGAGAGAGCTACTGTAGACTAGAGATGGTCAGGATGCTGTCCTGAGCAGAGAGAGAGAGAGAGATAGATACTGTAGACTAGAGATAGTCAGGATGCTGTCCTGAGCAGAGAGAGAGAGCTACTGTAGACTAAAGATAGTTAGGATGCTGTCCTGAGCAGAGAGAGAGAGAGCTACTGTAGTCTAGAGATAGTCAGGATGCTGTCCTGAGCAGAGAGAGAGAGAAAGAGAGCGCTACTGTAGACTAGAGATAGTCAGGATGCTGTCCTGACCAGAGAGAGAGAGAGCTAGAGAGCTACTGTAGTCTAGAGATAGTCAGGATGCTGTCCTGAGCAGAGAGAGAGAGAGAGAGAGAGAGAGAGCTACTGTAGACTAGAGATAGTCAGGATGCTGTCCTGAGGAGAGAGAGAGAGCTACTGTAGACTAGAGATAGTCAGGATGCTGTCCTGAGCAGAGAGAGAGAGAGCTACTGTAGACTAGAGATAGTCAGGATGCTGTCCTGAGCAGAGAGAGAGAGAGAGATAGCTACTGTAGACTATAGATAGTCAGGATGCTGTCCTGAGCAGAGAGAGAGAGAGAGAGCTACTGTAGACTAGAGATAGTTAGGATGCTGTCCTGAGCAGAGAGAGAGAGAGAGCTACTGTAGACTAGAGATGGTCAGGATGCTGTCCTGAGCAGACAGAGAGAGAGAGCTACTGTAGACTACAGATAGTTAGGATGCTGTCCTGAGCAGAGAGAGAGAGAAAGATACTGTAGACTAGAGATAGTCAGGATGCTGTCCTGACCAGAGAGAGAGAGAGCTAGAGAGCTACTGTAGTCTAGAGATAGTCAGGATGCTGTCCTGAGCAGAGAGAGAGAGAGAGAGAGAGAGAGAGAGAGCTACTGTAGACTAGAGATAGTCAGGATGCTGTCCTGAGGAGAGAGAGAGAGAGCTACTGTAGACTAGAGATAGTCAGGATGCTGTCCTGAGCAGAGAGAGAGAGAGCTACTGTAGACTAGAGATAGTCAGGATGCTGTCCTGAGCAGAGAGAGAGAGAAATAGCTACTGTAGACTAGAGATAGTCAGGATGCTGTCCTGAGCAGAGAGAGAGAGAGAGAGAGCTACTGTAGACTAGAGATAGTTAGGATGCTGTCCTGAGCAGAGAGAGAGAGAGATGAGCTACTGTAGACTAGAGATGGTCAGGATGCTGTCCTGAGCAGAGAGAGAGAGAGCTACTGTAGACTGGAGATGGTCAGGATGCTGTCCTGAGCACAGAGAGAGAGAGAGCTACTGTAGACTAGAGATAGTCAGGATGCTGTCCTGAGCAGAGAGAGAGAGAGAGAGAGAGAGCTACTGTAGACTAGAGATGGTCAGGATGCTGTCCTGAGCAGAGAGAGAGAGAGAGATATAGTAGACAAGAGATAGTCAGGATGCTGTCCTGAGCAGAGGGAGAGAGAGAGAGAGCTACTGTAGACTAGAGATAGTCAGGATGCTGTCCTGAGCAGAGAGAGAGAGAGAGAGCTACTGTAGACTAGAGATAGTCAGGATGCTGTCCTGAGCAGAGAGAGAGAGAGAGAGATATCTACTGTAGTCTAGAGATAGTCAGGATGCTGTCCTGAGCAGAGAGACCGGGAGCTACTGTAGACTAGAGATAGTCAGGATGCTGTCCTGAGCAGAGAGAGAGAGAGCTACTGTAGACTAGAGATGGTCAGGATGCTGTCCTGAGCAGAGAGAGAGAGAGAGAGAGAGATAGATACTGTAGACTAGAGATAGTCAGGATGCTGTCCTGAGCAGAGAGAGAGAGCTACTGTAGACTAAAGATAGTTAGGATGCTGTCCTGAGCAGAGAGAGAGAGAGCTACTGTAGTCTAGAGATAGTCAGGATGCTGTCCTGAGCAGAGAGAGAGAGAGAAAGAGAGCGCTACTGTAGACTAGAGATAGTCAGGATGCTGTCCTGACCAGAGAGAAAGAGAGCTAGAGAGCTACTGTAGTCTAGAGATAGTCAGGATGCTGTCCTGAGCAGAGAGAGAGAGAGAGAGAGAGAGAGCTACTGTAGACTAGAGATAGTCAGGATGCTGTCCTGAGGAGAGAGAGAGAGCTACTGTAGACTAGAGATAGTCAGGATGCTGTCCTGAGCAGAGAGAGAGAGAGAGAGATATCTACTGTAGTCTAGAGATAGTCAGGATGCTGTCCTGAGCAGAGAGACCGGGAGCTACTGTAGACTAGAGATAGTCAGGATGCTGTCCTGAGCAGAGAGAGAGAGAGCTACTGTAGACTAGAGATGGTCAGGATGCTGTCCTGAGCAGAGAGAGAGAGAGAGAGAGAGAGAGAGAGAGAGATAGATAGATAGATACTGTAGACTAGAGATAGTCAGGATGCTGTCCTGAGCAGAGAGAGAGAGCTACTGTAGACTAAAGATAGTTAGGATGCTGTCCTGAGCAGAGAGAGAGAGAGCTACTGTAGTCTAGAGATAGTCAGGATGCTGTCCTGAGCAGAGAGAGAGAGAGAAAGAGAGCGCTACTGTAGACTAGAGATAGTCAGGATGCTGTCCTGACCAGAGAGAAGGAGAGCTAGAGAGCTACTGTAGTCTAGAGATAGTCAGGATGCTGTCCTGAGCAGAGAGAGAGAGAGAGAGAGAGAGAGCTACTGTAGACTAGAGATAGTCAGGATGCTGTCCTGAGGAGAGAGAGAGAGCTACTGTAGACTAGAGATAGTCAGGATGCTGTCCTGAGCAGAGAGAGAGAGAGCTACTGTAGACTAGAGATGGTCAGGATGCTGTCCTGAGCAGAGAGAGAGATAGATACTGTAGACTAGAGATAGTCAGGATGCTGTCCTGAGCAGAGAGAGAGAGCTACTGTAGACTAAAGATAGTTAGGATGCTGTCCTGAGCAGAGAGAGAGAGAGCTACTGTAGTCTAGAGATAGTCAGGATGCTGTCCTGAGCAGAGAGAGAGAGAGAAAGAGAGCGCTACTGTAGACTAGAGATAGTCAGGATGCTGTCCTGACCAGAGAGAGAGAGAGCTAGAGAGCTACTGTAGTCTAGAGATAGTCAGGATGCTGTCCTGAGCAGAGAGAGAGAGAGAGAGAGAGAGAGCTACTGTAGACTAGAGATAGTCAGGATGCTGTCCTGAGCAGAGAGAGAGAGAGCTACTGTAGTCTAGAGATAGTCAGGATGCTGTCCTGAGCAGAGAGAGAGAGAGAGAGAGAGAGAGCTACTGTAGACTAGAGATAGTCAGGATGCTGTCCTGAGCAGAGAGAGAGAGAGAGATAGCTACTGTAGACTAGAGATAGTCAGGATGCTGTCCTGAGCAGAGAGAGAGAGAGAGAGCTACTGTAGACTAGAGATAGTTAGGATGCTGTCCTGAGCAGAGAGAGAGAGAGAGCTACTGTAGACTAGAGATGGTCAGGATGCTGTCCTGAGCAGACAGAGAGAGAGAGCTACTGTAGACTACAGATAGTTAGGATGCTGTCCTGAGCAGAGAGAGAGAGAGCTACTGTAGACTAGAGATAGTCAGGATGCTGTCCTGAGCAGAGAGAGAGAGAGCTACTGTAGTCTAGAGATAGTCAGGATGCTGTCCTGAGCAGAGAGAGAGAGAGAGAGAGAGAGAGAGAGAGAGAGAGAGAGCGAGCTACTGTAGACTAGAGATAGTCAGGATGCTGTCCTGAGGAGAGAGAGAGAGAGCTACTGTAGACTAGAGATAGTCAGGATGCTGTCCTGAGCAGAGAGAGAGAGAGCTACTGTAGACTAGAGATAGTCAGGATGCTGTCCTGAGCAGAGAGAGAGAGAAATAGCTACTGTAGACTAGAGATATTCAGGATGCTGTCCTGAGCAGAGAGAGAGAGAGAGAGAGCTACTGTAGACTAGAGATAGTTAGGATGCTGTCCTGAGCAGAGAGAGAGAGAGATGAGCTACTGTAGACTAGAGATGGTCAGGATGCTGTCCTGAGCAGAGAGAGAGAGAGAGCTACTGTAGACTAGAGATGGTCAGGATGCTGTCCTGAGCACAGAGAGAGAGAGAGCTACTGTAGACTAGAGATAGTCAGGATGCTGTCCTGAGCAGAGAGAGAGAGAGAGAGAGAGAGCTACTGTAGACTAGAGATGGTCAGGATGCTGTCCTGAGCAGAGAGAGAGAGAGAGATATAGTAGACAAGAGATAGTCAGGATGCTGTCCTGAGCAGAGGGAGAGAGAGAGAGAGCTACTGTAGACTAGAGATAGTCAGGATGCTGTCCTGAGCAGAGAGAGAGAGAGAGAGCTACTGTAGACTAGAGATAGTCAGGATGCTGTCCTGAGCAGAGAGAGAGAGAGAGAGATATCTACTGTAGTCTAGAGATAGTCAGGATGCTGTCCTGAGCAGAGAGACCGGGAGCTACTGTAGACTAGAGATAGTCAGGATGCTGTCCTGAGCAGAGAGAGAGAGAGCTACTGTAGACTAGAGATGGTCAGGATGCTGTCCTGAGCAGAGAGAGAGAGAGAGAGAGAGATAGATACTGTAGACTAGAGATAGTCAGGATGCTGTCCTGAGCAGAGAGAGAGAGCTACTGTAGACTAAAGATAGTTAGGATGCTGTCCTGAGCAGAGAGAGAGAGAGCTACTGTAGTCTAGAGATAGTCAGGATGCTGTCCTGAGCAGAGAGAGAGAGAGAAAGATAGCGCTACTGTAGACTAGAGATAGTCAGGATGCTGTCCTGACCAGAGAGAAAGAGAGCTAGAGAGCTACTGTAGTCTAGAGATAGTCAGGATGCTGTCCTGAGCAGAGAGAGAGAGAGAGAGAGAGAGAGCTACTGTAGACTAGAGATAGTCAGGATGCTGTCCTGAGGAGAGAGAGAGAGCTACTGTAGACTAGAGATAGTCAGGATGCTGTCCTGAGCAGAGAGAGAGAGAGAGAGATATCTACTGTAGTCTAGAGATAGTCAGGATGCTGTCCTGAGCAGAGAGACCGGGAGCTACTGTAGACTAGAGATAGTCAGGATGCTGTCCTGAGCAGAGAGAGAGAGAGCTACTGTAGACTAGAGATGGTCAGGATGCTGTCCTGAGCAGAGAGAGAGAGAGAGAGAGAGAGAGATAGATAGGATGCTGTCCTGAGCAGAGAGAGAGAGCTACTGTAGACTAAAGATAGTTAGGATGCTGTCCTGAGCAGAGAGAGAGAGAGCTACTGTAGTCTAGAGATAGTCAGGATGCTGTCCTGAGCAGAGAGAGAGAGAGAAAGAGAGCGCTACTGTAGACTAGAGATAGTCAGGATGCTGTCCTGACCAGAGAGAAAGAGAGCTAGAGAGCTACTGTAGTCTAGAGATAGTCAGGATGCTGTCCTGAGCAGAGAGAGAGAGAGAGAGAGAGAGAGCTACTGTAGACTAGAGATAGTCAGGATGCTGTCCTGAGGAGAGAGAGAGAGCTACTGTAGACTAGAGATAGTCAGGATGCTGTCCTGAGCAGAGAGAGAGAGAGCTACTGTAGACTAGAGATAGTTAGGATGCTGTCCTGAGCAGAGAGAGAGAGAGAGCTACTGTAGACTAGAGATAGTCAGGATGCTGTCCTGAGCAGAGAGACCGAGAGCTACTGAACCAGCTGTGTTTCCGGTCAGGTCATGCGCATCCAACCCGCCACACAGAATTACAAACATTCCAGAAGGTAAAGAGTGGATCGCTAGGACGGCTTTTGCTGGCTCATACATGGTTCAACAAGAAAATAGCACACCAAAACACACACACAGAGAGAGAGAGAAAAGCTTAAATAAGTTAGACAAAAATACCATACACAGCAAGGGTCTGACCGTTTGATCTCTAACCACACACATACTGACAACCACTGGGGACAGGCTGGGACACAAATCAAATCAAATGTTATTGGTCACATACACACGGTTAGCAGATGTTATTGCGAGTCTAGCGAAATGCTTGTGCTTGTGCTTCTAGTTCCCGACAGTGCAGCAATATCTAACAATTCCACAATAAATACCTAATACACACAAATCTAAGAAAAGAATGGAATAAGAATATATAAATATATGGATGAGCAATGTCAGAGTGGCATAGGCTAAGATACAATAGATAGTTTCGAATACAGTATATACATATGAGATGAGTAATGCAAGATATGTAAACATTATTAAAGTGGCATTATTTAAGTGACTAGCGTTCCATTTATTAAAGTGGCCAATGATTTCAAGTCTGTATGTAGGCAGCAGCCTCTCTGTGCTAGTGATGGCTGTTTAACAGTCTGATGACCTTGAGATAGAAGTTGTTTTTCAGTCTCTCGGTCCCAGCTTTGATGCACCTGTACTGACCTCACCATCTGGATGATAGCGGGGTGAACAGGCAGTGGCTCGGGTGGTTGTTGTCCTTGATGATCTTTTTGGCCTTCCTGTGACATCGGGTGCTGTATGTGTCCTGGAGGCCAGGTAGTTTGCCCCCGGTGATGCGTTGTGCACACCGCACCACCCTCTGGAGAGCCTTGCGGTTGTGGGCAGTGCATTTGCCGTACCAGGCGGTGATACAGCCCGACAGGATGCTCTCAATTGTGCATCTGTAAAAGTTTGTGAGGTTTTTAGGTGACAAGCCACATTTCTTCAGCCTCCTGAGGTTGAAGAGGCACTGTTGCGCCTTTTTCACCACACTGTCTGTGTGGGTGGACCATTTCAGTTTGTCAGTGATATGTACGCAGAGGAACTTAAAACTTTCCACCTTCTCTACTGCTGTCCCGTCGATGTGAATAGGGGGTTGCTCCCTTCCTCTGCTGTTTCCTGAAGTCCATGATCATCTCCTTTGTTTTGTTGAGAGAGGTTATTTTCTGGACACCACACTCAGACAGCCCTCACTTCCTCCCTGTAGACTCACCCATGACTCTCATCATTGTTGGTAATCAAGCCTACTACTGTTGTGTCGTCTGTAAACTTGATGATTGAGTTGGAGGACTGCATGACCACGCAGTCATGGGTGAACAGGGAGTACAGGAGAGGGCTGAGCACGCACATTTGTGGGGCCCCAGTGTTGAGGATCAGCGAAGTGGAGATGTTGTTTCCTGCCTTAACCTCCCTGGGGTGGCCCGTCAGGAAGTCCAGGACCCAATTGCACAGGGCGGCGTTGAGATCCAGAGCCTTAAGCTTAATGCTGAGCTATAGTCAATGAACAGCATTCTTACATAGGTATTCCTCTTGTCCAGATGGGATAGGGCAGTGTGATGGCGATTGCATCGTCTGTGGACCTATTAGGGCGGTAAGCAATTTGAAGTGGGTCTAGGGTGACAGGTAAGGTGGAGGTAATATAATCCTTGACTAGTCTCTCAAAGCACTTCATGATGACAGAAGTGCGTGCTATGGGGCGATAGTCATTTAGTTCAGTTACCTTTGCATTATTGGGAACAGGAACAATGGTGGCCATCTTGAAGCAAGTGGGGACAGCAGACTGGGATAGGGAGAGATTGAGATTGAGATTGCATGCTCTGAGAAGGCGGCTCGGGATGCTGTCTGGGCTGGCAGCCTTGTGAGGGTTAACACGTTTAAATGTCTTACTCACGTCAGCCATGGAGAAGGAGAAGTGGGGCCCGCAGTCCTTGGTAGCGGGCCGCGTCGGTGGCACTGTATTATCCTCTAAGCGGGCAAAGAAGGTGTTTAGGGCATGGGATTCTGGGGTTCATGTATAGGACAGGGGTGGCAAATGAGAGAGAGAGAACGAGAGCGAGAGAGAGGGGAAGAGAGTGAATGAGAGAGAGAGCATAAATTCCATAAAGAGAGAGGAGGGGGTAAATATTGTTGATATTATATGGTATTATGGTGTATTGATACATTGATATTCCTTACTTTCCTATAGTTCCTAATGCATGCACACACACATGTTCACACACACAACTGTGCAGGTAATGGAGAACGAACACAAATGCATTTTATTGATGCCAATTTAAATGCACAGAGATATCGTGATGAGGCCCATTGTCGTGCCATTCATCCTCCGCCATCACCTCATGTTTCCGCATGATAATGATCGGCCCCATGTGAGTAGGATCTCTTCACAATTCATTGAAGCTGAAAATGTCCCAGTTCTTCCACGGCCTGCATACTCACCAGACACCCATTGAGCATGTTTGGGATGCTGTGGATCAACGTGTACGACAGCGTGTTCCAGTTTCGGCCAATATCCAGCAACAGTATTACTTTTGCATTTGAATGTATTAAGGATCCCCATTAGCCAAGGCAGCAGTTATCCTTCCTTGGGTTCAGCAACATTAAGGCAGTTATACACAATTCAAAATATTACATGACATTACATTTCATAACAATTTTAGTCTCATAACACTGCCCGCACATCTACCTCTCTTACGCTGCCTAGTCTCTGGGATTAGGGCCTGGTCCAAGGTGAGCAGTATGTCCTGTACCTCCGACTCGTTGAAGTACAAATCTTCATCTAAATCGAGGTTAGTGATCGCTGTTCCGATGTCCAGAAGCTCTTTTCAGTCATAGGAAACGATGGCGGAGTCATTATGTACAAAAACGTTATCAGCGTAAAATAACACACAATATAGCAATATATTGGTTAGGAGCCCGTAAACTGGCTACTAACTATTGCAGTGTCATTCTCTCAGTGTGTTTGGGACAATGTATTATATAATGTATAAGATTGGCCCATCATAATACAGCATGACATCTTAAAACACACACACTAATATAACTCCCACGCTTTCAGCCCCCTCTCTCTCTCTGTGTGTGTGTGTGTGTGTGTGTGTGTGTGTGTGTGTGTGTGTGTGTGTGTGTGTGTGTGTGTGTGTGTGTGTGTGTGTGTGTGTGTGTGTGTGTGTGTGTGTGTGTGTGTGTGTGTGTGTGTGTGTGTGTGTGTGTGTGTGTGTGTGTGTGTGTACAGTTGAAGTCAGAAGTTTACATACACTTAGGTTGGAGTCATTTTAACTCGTTTTTCAACCACTCCACACATTTCTTGTTAACAAACTATAGTTTTGGCAAGTCGGTTATGACATCTACTTTGTGCATGACACAAGTCATTTTTCCAACAATTGTTTACAGACAGATTATTTCAATTATAATTCACTATCACAATTCCAGTGGGTCAGAAGTTTACATACACTATGTTGACTGTGCCTTTAAACAGCTTGGAAAATTCCAGAAAATTATGTCATGGCTTTAGAAGCTTCTGATAGGCTAATTGACATCATTTGAGTCAATCGGAGGTGTACCTGTGGATGCATTTCAAGGCCTACCTTCAAACTCAGTGCCTCTTTGCTTGACATCATGCCTCTTTGTTTGACATCATTTGACATCATGTTTGACATTTCAAAAGAAATCAGCCAAGACCTCCACAAGTGGTAGACCTCCACAAGTCTGGTTCATCCTTTGGAGCAATTACATGTATTTGGCTAAGGTGTATGTAAACTTCTGACTTCAACTGTATGTATATTTATAATTAGATACATGCAGCATTTGTTATTATAGTTGAAGTTGGAAGTTTGCATACACCTTAGCCAAATACATTTAAACTCAGTTTTTCACAATTCCTGACATTTAATCCAAGTAAAAATTCCCTGTCTTAGGTCAGTTAGGATCACCAATTTATTTTAAGAATGTGAAATGTCAGAATAATAGTAGAGAGAATGATTTATTTAAGCTTTTATTTTTTTCATCACATTCCCAGTGGGTCAGAAGTTTACATACACTCAATTAGTATTTGGTAGCATTGCCTTTAAATTGTTTAACTTGGGTCAAACGTTTCGGGTAGCCTTCCACAAGCTTCCCACAATAAGTTGGGTGAATTTTGGCCCATTCCTCCTGACAGAGCTGGTGTAACTGAGTCAGGTTTGTAGGCCTCCTTTCTCACACACTTTTTCAGTTCTGCCCACACATTTTCTATAGGATTGAGGTCAGGGCTTTGTGATGGCCACTCCAATAAATTGACTTTGTTGTCCTTAAGCCATTTTGCCACAACATTGGAAGTATGCTTGGGGTCATTGTCCATTTGTAAGACCCATTTGCAACCAAGCTTGAACTTCCTGACTGATGTCTTGAGATGTTGCTTCAATATATCCACATAATTTTCCATCCTCATGGTGCCATCTATTTTGTGAATTGCACCAGTCCCTCCTGCAGCAAAGCACCCCCACACCATGATGCTGCGTGCTTCACATTTTGTATGGTGTTCTTCGGCTTTGAAGCCTCACCCTTTTTCCTCCAAACATAACGATCGTCATTATGGACAAACAGTTCTATTTTTGTTTCATCAGACCAGAGGACATTTCTCCAAAAAGTACGATCTTTGCCCCATGTGCAGTTGCAAACCGTAGGCTGGCTTTTTTATGGCGGTTTTGGAGCAGTGGCTTCTTCCTTGCTGAGCGGCCTTTTGGGTTATGTCGATATAGGACTGACTTTACTGTGGATATAGATACTTTTGTACCTGTTTCCTCCAGCATCTTCACAAGGTCCTTTGCTGTTGATCTGGGATTGATTTGCACTTTTCGCACCAAAGTACGTTCATCTCTAGGATACAGAATGGGTTTCCTTCCTGAGCGGTATGATGGTTGCGTGGTCCCATGGTGTTTATACTCGCGTACTACTGTTTGTACAGATGAACGTGGTACCTTCAGGCGTTTGGAAATTGCTCCCAAGGATGAACCAGAGTTGTGGAGGTCTGCAATATTTTTTCTGAGGTCTTGGCTGATTTCTTTTGATTTTCCCATGAGTTCAATTAAAGAGGCACTGAGTTTGAAGTTGGCCTTGAAGTACATCCACAGATACACCTCCAATTGACTCAAATTATGTCAATTAGCCTACCAGAAGCTTCTAAAGCCATGATATCATTTTCTGGAATTTTACAAGCTGTTTAAAGGCACAGTCAACTTAGTGTATGTAAACTTCTGACCCACTGGAATTGTGATAGTGAATTATAATTGAAATAATCTGTCTGTAAACAATTGTTGGAAAAATGACACAAAGTAGATGTCCTAAACGACTTGCCAAAACTATAGTTTATTAACAAGATATTTGTGTAGTGGTTGAAAGGCGAGTTTTAATGACTCCAACCTAAGTGTATGTAAACTTCCAACTTCAACTGTATATCTCCACACTATTAGGTTAGAATAATACTGTCGAATTGTAAAAAATTATGATATAGTGCTTTTAGTGGAAGAACTGTTTGAAAATTGAAAATAAATGAAATTTCAACTTGTTTGGCTGGGTGGGGTTTTTGGTATAAGTTAATAGACCAATGACATAGAGAGTTTTTTCTGCTCTATCCCAATAACAGCTAGTTTTCAGGCTACACATCCCTCCCATTAGGCTCCTCCAATTAGTCCCCTCTCTCAGACCAACCCCAGACAGTCCTAGCAAAATCCTTGCTTAAGAAATTGCATTTAGCTAAGAAATTATTTTTGTTTCTTTTTGACCATTTTAATTGAAAACAATCACAGTAAGGTACTTCATTTATACCCATAAATGACTTAATATTTAAATAAAAAATGGCTGCATTGGACCTTTATCCTTTGAAGTGGAGGCATAACTGTCTGAGGACTAGAGATTTACTTCTGGTTGTTGTTTCCTACAATATAAGGACTACTGTTTATCCAACCCTAACCTCAGCTGCCACTCAAACCCTGCTAATTGTGTGTGTGTGTGTGTAGTTCTGCTTTGAATCAAAGCTAATGTAAACATGCATCATTGTCTAAATCACCTGCTAATCTCTGTGCAAAATTAGCCTAATCCTGTTTTGTGTGAGGAGAGTAAGTTATTGGTTGAACATGGATTTGGTTGTAATGAGGCATCAACACAACAAACCTCTGAACACACTGATGTTTATGTTTGTTTTTGTTCTGAACTCTACACACATGCTCCATGTGTGTGTGTGTGTGTGTGTGTGTGTGTGTGTGTGTGTGTGTGTGTGTGTGTGTGTGTGTGTGTGTGTGTGTGTGTGTGTGTGTGTGTGTGTGTGTGTGTGTGTGTGTGTGTGTGTGTGTGTGTGTGTGTGTGTGTGTGTGTGTGTTGTGTCCATTTTTCCTCATATAGTCAGTCAGTCAGTTATGAGGTCAGAGGTTAATCTGTAGATTATAATACTGAGAACAAAACGGAAGTTTTGCTTCACTAATAACACAACATTCCTCTCGTGCAGTACACTACGTCCCGTCTGGCTGCTACGTCACACACACACACACACGCATGCACGCACGCACACATGCACACTCACACAGCAATCCACCCTCCATCGTCTTAGAGTAGGATTGCTGATCATGGATCAGGTCCAACCATGTATAAAAGTCTCGTTCATCAGCCACATCCTTCTCTGTCTAGCCTTCTGTATTATGTGGTAGGACTTAGCCTGAGGACGAGGTTACCCCTGTCCATGGCTGTGTCATGAATGGCACCCTATTTCCTTCTTAGTGCGCTTCTTTTAACCAGGGCCCATAGGGTCAGAAGTAGTGCATTACATAGGGAAAAGGGTGCCATTTGGGACATAGACCATGTAATCGTATTCAATATGTTCTAAAAGGCCAAACTGGCCGTGTTCCATCTCCCAGAGCCTGGTGTTGAGGTGCTGTAGATGTTTGGGTTGGAACGACAGCCTCCCATCTGGCTCAGGGACTACCCACTACTGGAATAGAATACTGCGAAACACAAGAACACCATTCTCCTTTTAACAGAATTATAAAGGACTACTTTCTCCCTTTCATTTCCATTTTTCCTTTTTTCCTTTTTCTGAAACTGCAAGGCCTCTCTTTTTTTGCCTCAACCGTACAGATGGAATGAATTGGAATGTGTGACTCACACTGGATACAGATGGGTTTTCATCAAGAGAAAGGCGATGGAATCCTGCAGCTTTGGTAGGATGTAAAACAAGCATATTCATGTCATGTGAGACAAATTATGAATACCAAACTGGCAATACAGAGTATATAGGAAGGTTAGGGTTAGTAAGTCTAGGTGTACTAGAGTGCATTCTATTCTGCTCCAATTGGACTACCAACTTTCTGCACAACACACAACTCAAAGGCAACCATCCTAGCCAACACAGCAAGAGTCTAGTCTAGTTTCAGATTGGTTTGAATCCCTCCCTAGCTCCCTCCCTCTTTCCCTCCTTATCTCCCTCCATATAGCTTCACAGAGGACATGCTTTTTCCCCATCACAGCTTCCTTACCCAGTTGATAAGCTCAGTGTCTAGTTTCCACTATCTGCCTTATTTGCTATGCTGTCAGGACTTGTGTGTGTGTGAGTGTGTGTGTGTGTGAGGGGGGGTGCATGTAAACACACACACGGCTCCCAGTGTATGGTATGTACAGTACAGTACCTTTCGATTCAGACCATCCACTGAAAGGTTCAGCCACCCATGAACACGCCCGTCTGTAAGCGTGTCCCTAACGTCCGTGATGAGAGTGCCACTGCACCCATAACCCCCACCACCCCTAGCGCCCCACTGAGGAGCTGTGGAACATTCCATTTGAAACGTCAAACATCTCCTTTGTCAGAATAACCATAACAAAACGGAGGAGGGAGAGGAGGAGAGAGAGAATAAAGGAGAAGAGGAACGGGGGAACAGGGGGATGGAGGTCGGGGGTGTAGCAGAGCAGCTAGCCTCGTCCCTGGACTTGGCAGTGGTCCAGACGCTGACACATCTGTTCTGAGCACGCCAAGAAAGAAACTAAAAGAAGAGGGGTGAAAATGAGTATGACTGTTCTGATAAGAGTGTAGTGTGCAGGAGTGAGCCCAGTTGACTGTTCTGATAGCAGTGTACTGTGCAGAAGTGAGCCCAGTTGACTGTTCTGATAAGAGTGTATTGTGCGGAAGTGAGCTCGGTTGACTGTTCTGATAGGAGTGTAGTGTGCAGGAGTGAGCTCAGTTGACTGTTCTGATAGGAGTGTAGTGTGCAGGAGTGAGCCCAGCTGACTGTTCTGATAGGAGTGCAGTGTGCAGCAGTGAGCCCAGCTGACTGTTCTGATAGGAGTGTAGTGTGCAGGAGTGAGCTCGGTTGACTGTTCTGATAGGAGTGTAGTGTGCAGGAGTGAGCCCAGCTGAAATCACAGAGATCAAAATATATTAGGAACTAACTGCAACCACACGTGTGCGCATGTATACTGTATGTCACTGTCTTTTGATGTATTGAATTGTGTCACAGGCCTTCCATTCCATCAATACCCCGGCTAAGGCCTGCTGATGTTTCTAGACCCACCACCACCACCATCCCCACCAGGGCCGGCCCTCCCATTAGGCAAGATTAGGCGGTCGCCTATGGCGGCACTTGAATTTGGGGAGGCATTTTGGAAATTGGCTGCCGCCCTCCAGTGCCCCTGATTGGCTACTACACCGCCGGCGGCGCCCCAGCCACCAGCTCATAGCCGTTGCTGCAGTTCCCACCCATACCCCATTCCCACTTCTCCCGAAGTTCAGTCCTACTATCCTTGGTAGCTATGGTGATATGTACAGTGGGGAGAACAAGTATTTGATACACTGCCGATTTTGCAGGTTTTCCTACTTACGAAGCATGTAGAGGTCTGTAATTTTTATCATAGGTACACTTCAACTGTGAGAGACAGAATCTAAAACAAAAATCCAGAAAATCACATTGTATAATTTTAAAGTAATTAATTAGCATTTTATTGCATGACATAAGTATTTGATCACCTACCAACCAGTAAGAATTCCGGCTCTCACAGACCTGTTAGTTTTTCTTTTAGAAGCCCTCCTGTTCTCCACTCATTACCTGTATTAACTGCACCTGTTTGAACTCGTTACCTGTATAAAAGACACCTGTCCACACACTCAATCAAACAGACTCCAACCTCTCCACAATGGCCAAGACCAGAGAGCTGTGTAAGGACATCAGGGATAAAATTGTAGACCTGCACAAGGCTGGGATGGGCTACAGGACAATAGGCAAGCAGCTTGGTGAGAAGGAAACAACTGTTGGCGCAATTATTAGAAAATGGAAGAAGTTCAAGATGACGGTCAATCACCCTCGGTCTGGGGCTCCATGGAAGATCTCACCACGTGGGGCATAAATGATCATGAGGAAGGTGAGGGATCAGCCCAGAACTACACGGCAGGACCTGGTCAATGACCTGAAGAGAGCTGGGACCACAGTCTCAAAGAAAACCATCAGTAACACACTACGCCGTCATGGATTAAAATCCTGCAGCGCACGCAAGGTCCCCCTGCTCAAGCCAGCGCATGACCAGGCCCGTCTGAAGTTTGCCAATGACCATCTGGATGATCCAGAGGAGGAATGGGAGAAGGTCATGTGGTCTGATGAGACAAAAATATAGCTTTTTGGTCTAAACTCCACTCGCCGTGTTTGGAGGAAGAAGAAGGATGAGTACAACCCCAAAAACACCATCCCAACCGTGAAGCATGGAGGTGGAAACATCATTCTTTGGGGATGCTTTTCTGCAAAGGGGACAGGACGACTGCACCGTATTGAGGGGAGGATGGATGGGGCCATGTATCGCGAGATCTTGGCCAACAACCTCCTTCCCTCAGTAAGAGCATTGAAGATGGGTCGTGGCTGGGTCTTCCAGCATGACAACGACCCGAAACACACAGCCAGGGCAACTAAGGAGTGGCTCCGTAAGAAGCATCTCAAGGTCCTGGAGTGGCCTAGCCAGTCTCCAGACCTGAACCCAATAGAAAATCTTTGGAGGGAGCTGAAAGTCTGTATTGCCCAGCGACAACCCCTAAACCTGAAGGATCTGGAGAAGGTCTGTATGGAGGAGTGGGCCAAAATCCCTGCTGCAGTGTGTGCAAACCTGGTCAAGAACTACAGGAAACGTATGATCTCTGTAATTGCAAACAAAGGTTTCTGTACCAAATATTAAGTTCTGCTTTTCGGATGTATCAAATACTTATGTCATGCAATAAAATGCAAATGAATTACTTAAAAATCATACAATTAGATTTTCTGGATTTTTGTTTTAGATTCCGTCTCTCACAGTTGAAGTGTACCTATGATAAAAATTACAGACCTCTACATGCTTCGTAAGTAGGAAAACCTGCAAAATCGTCAGTGTATCAAATACTTGTTCTCCTCACTGTATGTGCTTTTACCGGATCATCCAATTGTGAAACATTAATTAAAATAAATCTGACAGTTAAACTATTATATTGTTTTTAATGTTTGTGTGTGAGGAAGACGGTTAGTGGTTAAGGCAGTAGCCTAACCTAGCCTGTTAATGTTAGCTAGGTACTAGTGGAAATCATTTATGCTAAAAGTAAGCTATAGAGATTTGCAACCACATTTGCTACTGTCTCTTACTATCAAATCAAATCGAATTTTATTAGTCACATGTGCCGAATACAACAGGTGTAGATCTTACAGTGAAATGCTTACTTACGAGCCCCTAAACAACAATGCAGTTTAAAAAACACAGATAAGAATAAGAAATAAATGTAACTAAAGAGCAGCAGTAAAATAACAATAGCGAGACTATACACAGGGGGGTACAGGTACAGATTCAATGTGCGGGGGCACCGGTTAGTTGAGGTAATATGTACATGTGGGTAGAGTTATTAACTTCACTAGGGTAGGGGGCAGCATTCGGAATTTTGGATGAAAAGCGTGCCCAAATTAAACTTCCTGCTACTCAGGCCCAGAAGATAGGATATGCATATAATTAGTATATTTGGATAGGAAACACTCTGAAGTTTCCAAAATTGTTAAAATAATGTCTGTGAGTATAACAGAACAGATATGGCAGGCAAAAACCCGAGGACAATCCAACCAGGAAGTACTATTATTTTGAAAGGCTGTTTTTCCATTGAAAGCCTATCCACCATGCAAAGATGTAGGACCCAGTTCACGAGCTCTGTGTCTTCCTCTACATGTGGCTAGTCTTTAGGCATTGTTTCAGGCTTTTACTCTGAAAAAAGAGGGAGATACACCACTTTCAATCAGTGGCCAGTGGAAATTTCCATTCATCAGCCTGATCGGGAACGCGCCTTTCTTGTTTCTCCTTTCCTATTGATGAAGCTTTTGTCCGGTTGACATATTATTGATTATTTATGACAAAAACAACCGGAGGACTGATTTTAAACATCGTTTGGCATGTTTCTACCAACTTTTATTGTACTATTTCTGGACTTTCGTCTGGAATTAGTGCACGCGCCTTAAGCATTCGGATTACTGGACAAAACACGCGAACAAAAAGGAGATATTTGGTCATAAAGAGGGACATTATCAAACAAAACAAACATTTATTGTCTAACATGGAGACCTGGGAGTGCCACCAGATGAAGATCATCAAAGGTAAGTGATTCATTTTAATGCTATTTCTGACTTTTGTGACACACTCCTTGGCTGGAAAATGGCTGTATGGGTTTCTGTAGCTAGGTGCAGACCTAACATAATCGCAGTGTGCTTTCTCCGTAAAGCCTTTTTGAAATCTCACACAGCGGTTGCATTAAGGAGAAGTTTATCTTTATTTATATGTTTAACACTTCTATCGTTTATCAATGTTTATGATGAGTATTTCTGTAATTTGATGTGGCTCTCTGCACTTTCACCAGATGTTTGTTTGAGACAATGCATTTCTGACCATAACGCGCCAATGTAAACTGAGATTTTTGGATATAAATATGAACTTTAACAAACAAAAAATACATGTATTGTGTAACATAAAGTCTTATGAGTGCCATCTGATGAAGATCATCAAAGGTTAGTGATTAATTTTATCTCTATTTCTGCTTTTTGTTACTCCTCTCTTTGGCTGGAAAAATGGCTCTATGGTTTTCTGTGACTAGGTGCTGACCTAACATAATTGCATGGTGTGCTTTAGCAGTAAAGCCTTTTTGAAATTGGCCACTGTGGTTGGATTTACAAGAAGTTTATCTTTAAAATGGTGGATAATACTTGTATGTTTGAGGAATTTTAATTATGGGATTTCTGTTGTTTTGAATTTGGCGCCCTGCAATTTCACTGGCTGTTGTCGAGGTGGGACGCTAGCGTCCCACTTGTACCGGAGAGGTTAAACTGACTATGCATAGATGATAACAACAGAGAATAACAGAAGTGTAAAAGAGGGGGGGGGGCAATGCGAATAGTCTGGGTAGCCATTTGAGTAGATGTTCAGGAGTCTTATGGCTTGGGGATAGAAGCTGTTTAGAAGCCTCTTGGACCTAGACTTGGCACTCCGGTACCGCTTGCCATGCGGTAGCAGAGAGAATAGTCTATGACTAGGGTGGCTGGAGTCTTTGACAATTTTTAGGGCCTTCCTCTGACACCACCTGGTATAGAGGTCCTGGATGGCAAGAAGCTTGGCCCCAGTGAAGTACTGGGCCGTTCGCACTACCCTCCGTAGTGCCTTGCGGTCAGAGGCCGAGCAGTTGCCATACCAGGCAGTGATGCAACCAGTCAGGATGCTCTCGATGGTGCAGCTGTAGAACCTTTTGAGGATCTGAGGAACCATGCCAAATCTTTTTAGTCTCCTGAGGTTGAATAGGTTTTGTTGTGCCCTCTTCACGACTGTCTTGGTGTGCTTGGACCATGCTAGTTTATTGGTGATCAACCTGCTCCACTACAGCCACGTAGTTGAGAATGGGGCGTGCTCGGTCCTCTTTTTCTTGTAGTCCACAATCATCTCCTTTTTCTTGATCACGTTGAGGGAGAGGTTGTTATCCTGGCACCACATGGCCAGGTCTTTGACCTCCTCCCTATAGGCTGTCTCATCGTTGTCAGTGATCAGGCTTACCACTGCTGTGTCATCGGCAAACTTAATGATGGTGTTGGAGTCGTGCCTGGCCATGCAGTCATGAGTGAACAGGGAGTACAGGAGGGGACTGAGTACGCACCCCTGAGGGGCCCCCGTGTTGAGGATCAGTCGGTTGTGTTGTTACCTACCCTTACCACCTGGGTGCGGCCCGTCAGGAAGTCCAGGATCCAGTTGCAGAGGGAAGTGTTTAGTCCCAGGGTCCTTAGCTTATTGATGAGCTTTGAGGGCATTGTGGTGTTGATATCAGGAAGCACCTTTTTTTAAAACTAATTAGAAAAGAGGCACAATCTCTGAACCAAAGAGATTCGCTGCATGCAGCAATGTTCATCAGCCAGTGTGGAGAACAACATGCCTCCGAGGACACGCCGTTCATTTGCCGAGACGGACGAGCCCCCGTTCATTGGTTCTAGCAGTGAAGAGGGTGAACCAGAGGAGTCCAAGCCATCCACTTCCACCGATGATGACAGCTCTCTGGGTGGACAAGAACAGTTGGTCAAACCAGGCCTAGCCACTCCTCCAAACAATGCCAGCAGGGACCCTACTATCTGGGACCTGGACTCAGATGTGTTGCTCCACGTCCCCGATGACAGTGGTGCTGCTGCTGCAGGATATCAATCCGAGGGCCTTTTTTTCGGCCATGCAGCGCACACTCGCTGAACCTGGTTCTCTCTGATGCAGCATCGTGTTGCTTGGAGGCGGCTGAGTTTTTAACACCATCCAAGAGATGTATACATTTTTATCCGGATCTACACACCGCTGGGACGTACTGAAAAATAACGTAAAAGATGGACTCAGTGAAATCCCTCAGTTTTTCTCCAATCAACGCACACATAAATATAAAAAAACGAATTTAATAGAGACATTTGTGATTTTATCAATGTAATCAGATAGAAAATATTAGGTTATGTTATTGACATTGTACTGATTTATATAACCTACTAACAAGATGTGTTAAAACATTTGTTTAATTTGTAGCATAGACATATGGATTGGGCTGCTATTATGTTCTGTTTCTCAGATTTTTAGCTGAGAAAAAAATTGTCCCAAGCCCAAACCTATAGCCATACCCTGCTGTACATAGGAGGGATAGGAGGGGGGGCGGCAGTTTTCTGGGCCAGCCCTGATCACCACCACCTTTACCTCCACCACCACAACTACCACCACCTCCTCCACCAGCACAACTACTACCACCTCCTCCATTACCACCTCCACAACTACCTCCACCTCCTCCATTACCACCACCACCTCCTCCACTACCACCAGTACCACCACAACTACCACCACCTCCTCCACTACCACCACCACCACCTCCACAACTACCACCAAACTACCACCACCTCAACCACTACAACTACCACTACCTCCTCCACTACCACCACCACCACCACCTCCACAACTACCACCAAACTACCACCACAACTACCACTACCTCCTCCACCACCACCACCACCACCACCACCACCACTATCACCACCTCCACCACCACTGTTACGGATACAGGTATCCTGTGTGTGTATTTGTTTTCTTTCCTTCTGCCCTAGTCACAGGTGTCACTCATCAGTCGCCAATCAGTCGCCAATCAGAAGACACACCTGCTCCTTTTCCCTTACCCAATCACATCCCCTTTCCCTTGGTTTAAAAGAATCCCAATCAGTTGTCTCTAGAGTTATCTCTCTTTTGTTTTTGCGCCTACATGTCACATTTGTCCGTTATTATGTGAGTATGTATTGTTGTGGTGTATGACTGTTTGTTGGTGGGAAAAGGGGATACCAAGACAAGGCACCCATGGGCATACACTACCCGTAGGAGAACTACACTACCCGTAGGAGAACTACACTACCCGTAGGAAAACTACACTACCCGTAGGAAAACACTGTCTAAGAACCCTAGATAGAACAGGGCGGACCACCCACTGTATTTTATTGGTTAGTTAGCTTGCGGTTATTGAAGCAAGTAAGACTAGCTTAGGGTTTTTTGTATATTTATTATTTCTTTCCTTGGGTCCAGCTCAGCAACCCCTCCCCCCTTTTACCGTGTGTTTAGCAAATAAACCATACGTGTTTGACGGTAGATTTAGGTTGTCTGTTATTAGTTCTCACTGTTCCTTTCCACTATTATGATTTGCATGAGATATGTTACGGGTCTCGTTTCCGTCCCCCCTAGACTGCAGGGCCAAAGGGATTCGTAACATAAGTGGGGGCTCATCCGGGATCAAGTCTTTACTGACACCCATGCCGCTTGTGCAAATAATTATGGTGGTCTAGTTCAGTGTTGAGCCTCACCGCTGGGAATAGCTGATGTAGCATTAGTTAGCTATTTTTTGGGGCTCTTGTGTTTTAGTAGTAGTTCAAGATGGCTACTTTTGATTAGAATTTTTTGGGGGATAACCCTACGTGGGAGGTTTTTGACAAATGTCGTAGAGTTGATTTACTGACCATTATTCTGTATCTATTCCGCAGAGTTTAGTTAAAGCGGAGGTTAACCTGTCTGGCTCCGGGGTTCCGTTAGCGGAACTCCTCCCACATTCCACTGAAAAGGCAGAGCGCGAAATTTCACACATTAACAAGTCCAATACAGCAAATGAAAGATACACATCTTGTGAATCCAGCCAACATGTCCGATTTTTAAAATGTTTTACAGCGAAAACCCCACGTATATTTATGTTAGCCCCCCACCAAATACAAAAAAGGACAGACATTTTTCACAGCACAGGTAGCATGCACAAAACCAACATAACTAACCAAGATCCAACCAAACTAACCAAGAAACAACTTCATCAGATGACAGTCCTATAACATGTTACACAATAAATCTATGTTTTGTTCGAAAAATTTGCATATTTGAGGTATAAATCAGTTTTACATTGCAGCTACCATCACAGCTACCGTCAAAAATAGCACCGAAGCAGCCAGAGTAATTATAGAGACCAACGTGAAATACCTAAATACTCGTCATAAAACATTTCTGAAAAATCGATGGTGTACAGCAAATTAAAGACAAACATCTTATGAATCCAGCCAATATTTCCGATTTTTGAAGTGTTTTACAGCGAAAACACAATATAGCAATATATTAGCTTACTACAATAGCCTACCACACTTCAGAGAGTCAGAGGTTGACTCCTATTTTTGTGTTTTTGAACGTATAGCCGTAGCATTGAAATGGCCTGAAGAGGTATGGTGCCTATTACTTCAATGTAAATTAACTGGTAAAGCCCAAGAGGTTTTGTCAGCGCTACCTCTTGAAGAAGGTTTGAATTATGAAGTGGTCAAAGCTACTGTTCTTCGCGCCTATGAGCTGGTCCTGAGGCATACCGACAGAGATTTAGGTCTCATAGAAAGTCTTCTAGTAAGACTTATGTGGAATTTGCTAGAGACAAGGGAAATCTGTTTGATAAATGGCATGCTGCTAGCAAGGTAACTGATTTCAACTCTCTCCGGGAGTTAATCTTGTTGGAAGAGTTTAAAAAATGCTTACCCGAACGCATTGTAGTTTACCTAAACGAACAAAGTATCCTCCCTGTCAGATGCGTCTGTGTTGGCAGACGAGGTTGTGTTGACGCACAAGAGCGTGTTTTCGGCTCATACTGAGAGTAGAGCCACTGAATTGCCTACTTTTAGCCCTAGACGGCCAGCAGTACATCAACCACGCCAGAAAAATGAGCAACCCTGTTTCTATTGTCATAAGATGGGACATATGATTAATGATTGCCTCCTGCTAAAACGCAAACAAGGGATGCCCATTCGTGCCAAGCCGCCAACAGGTGTTGGGCTAATTCTTACGGTTGTGAGGTCTGAAACGAAACAGGTGCCTCAGGGTAAATGTAGTTTGAAAGTCCCAGTCCCCGACCGCAGTTATGAACCGTTCATTTTTGAGGGGTTTGTTTCCCTAACGAATGACGAAGCATCTCAGCGTCCTGTTAAAATCCTTAGAGATTCTGGTGTGGCGCAGTCGTTTATATTGTCTGATGTGTTGCCCTTATCCGACAATACCTACTGTGGGTCCAGTGTGTTAGTTCAAGGTATTGAAATGGGTTTTGTCCCAGTGCCATTGCACTTTGTGAATGTACACTGAGTTAATCAGTGGAATATTCAGAGTGGGGGTACGTCCTATGTTGCCAGTAAAAGGTGTGACCTTTATAATGGGTATTGATATTGCCGGAGGAAAGGTAGTACCCGTATTGGAAGTATTGGATAAAAGTGACCACTAACTCTCCAATGAGCTGGCAAAGAATTATCCACATGTGTTCCCCGCTAAATTTTCAACATTTTAGATTCTTCAAAGTAGCCACCCTTTGCCTTGATGACAGCTTTGCACACTCTTGGCATTCTCACAGCCAGCTTCACCTGGAATGCTTTTCCAACAGTCTTGAAGGGGTTCCCACATATGCTGAGCACTTGTGTCTGACATATAACCACTAACTTGAGTTCAGTCTTCGCCAATGAGAACCAAGAGGGTCCTAGCTTTGTCCTTCATGACTGGGAAAAGCCTTGATTTTTTGGGGTCTTCCTCTGACACAGCCTAGTATATAGGTCCTGGATGGCAGGAAGCTTGGCCCCAGTGATGTTTTGGGCCATATGAATTACCCTCTGTAGCGCCTTAAGAGTCGTCTCTAAGTCCTGGTTGGCTCGCTCCAACTGGCCGTTGGACTGGGGGTGGAATCCGGAGGACAGGCTGGCCGACGACCCAATGAGCGTGCAGAACGCCTTCCAGAACCGGGACGAGAACTGCGGACCCCGGTCGGTGACCATGTCCACCGAAGTCCGTGGACCCGGAAGACATGCTGCATCATAAACTGGGCTGTCACCTTGGCCGAGGGTAGTTTGGGGAGAGGAATAAAGTGGGCGGCTTTGGAAAACCGGTCGACCACAGTCAGGATGGCAGTGTTGCGCTCAGACGGGGGGAGACCCGTGATGAAATCCAGGGATATATGGGACCAGGGACAATGAGGGACAGGCAGCGGTTGGAGAAGACCAGCCGGAGCTTGCCGAGGAGTCTTGTTCTGTGCACCGACCGTGCAGGCGGCGACAATCGCGGCAACATCCGGAACCATAGTAGGCCACCAAAAGCATTGTCGCACGAAGGCCAGGGTCCGACAAGAGCCCGGGTGACAGGCAAGCCTGGAGGAATGGGCCCACTCCAGGACCGCAGAATGGACAGCGTCAGGCACAAACATCTGGTTATCTGGGCCCCCCCCCAGGGTTTGGCTGGGACCGCTGCGCCTCCCGGACCTGTTTCCCTACACCCTAGCTGAGTCCGGCCGCCAGGCACGAGGCAGGAAGGATGGTCTCGGTAATAGCGGCGAGACAGGGTATGCGACTTGACGTTCTTGGACCCCGGCCGGTAGGAGAGGGAAAAGTTGGACCGGGTAAACAGCAGTGCCCATCTAACTTGCCTGGAGTTGAAAGGTGCGGAGATACTCCAGGTTTTTGTGTTCGGTCCACACAATGAACAGATGTTCCGCCCCTTCTAAGAATCTTTTCCAAACATTACTTTTTTGGCCCTCCCTTACATTTCTTTTCAGCTCTCCTTTCGCAGCTTTTGCCTTATTGAATTAAACTTCCACAATATTCTTTTTGCCTCTGTGGATTGACAAAAGTTCAATTTCAGGCTCACGCAGTAATACCAGATGGCCTAAAATATTGAAAGAAAAACCTCAATATATAAATTGCACAATAGTTATACATTTATGCATCTTTTTAAAGCTATTGTTTCTCTTTATTCAACACGCTGGCCACACACCAGCCCTTCAGCCGTACCATTTTTTATGACCCTAAACCCATCCCTCTGCGGATATAACCGCGGGGACTGTGGGTTATGAATCGACCCAAGCATCACTACAGAGAATGTCACTGCCGATAGACTGCCAATAGTTACTTATCACAGTGAGAGGCCTTTCCCTCTCTTGCTAGAACAAAGTTCCGACCCAGTAGTGATGAACCTGCTGTTTCTACTTGTACACTATATTTACAAAACAATGTGGACACCCCTTCAAATGAGTGGATTTTGCCATTTCAGCCACACCCGTTGCAGACAGGTGTATAAAATCGAGCACAAGACCATGCAATCTCCATAGATAACATTGGCAGGAGAATGGCTTTACTGAAAAGCTCAGTGACTTTCAACATGGCACTGTCATAGGATGCCACCTTTCCAACAAATCAATTTGTTAAATGTCTGCCCTTCTAGAGCTGCCCCGGTCAACTGTAAGTGCTGTTATTGTGAAGTGGAAAGGTCGAGGAACATCAAAGGTTCAGTCGTGAAGTGGTAGGCCACACAAGCTCATAGGGCGGGACCTCCAAGTGCTAATGCGCGTAGTGCATTAAAATAGTCTGTCCTCAGTTGCAACACTCACTACCGAGTTCCAAACTGCCTCTGGAAGAAAAGTCAGCACAAGAAGTGTTCATCGGGAGCTTCATGAAATGGGTTTCCATGGATGAGCAGCTGTACACAAGCCTAAGATCACCATGCACAATGCCAAGCGTTAGCTGGACTGGTGTAAAGCTCGCCGCTATTGGACTTTATTTAGTCCCCACAACAATGTTCCAACATCTATTGGAAAGCCTTCCCAAAAGAGTGGAGGCAGTTAAAGCAGCAAAGGGGGGACCAACTCCATTTTAATGCCCATGGTTTTGGAATGAGATGTTCGACGAGCAGGTATCCACATACTTTGGTCATGTGGTGTATAATCACAATGCTCGTCAGTGGCCAAGATCCATGTAGGGCCAACACAAACCCCTACATGGAGGAGCCAACAGGCGTGACAAAAAAAGAGGCATTTTCTCCATACATTCACGGTTAAATGTCATGAGACAGTCGCACTTCATATGCAATGTAGGTTATGGGATGGTAGTGTGAGGTTCTGAATTATGCACTACAACCCAATACTATATGTGATTGTGATTGAATACTCAATGTGATTGAATATTAGCAACTGTTGGCCTGGGCGCCTGGGTGTCTGTGTGTGTGCTGGAAGTAACAGTTAGCCCCAGATAAGTGTGCTGGGAAGCTGTGGTTAGCCTTGAGCGAGAACAGTGTGCTTTTGTATACAGGTGCAAATAGCTCAGACAATGTTGCAGAGCTGTCTGACCTCAGTCTCTGGGGTGAGGGAGCGTAATCTACACAGCAACAGCGCCGGGACACCAAAGAGCGCAAAGAGGCTAGGACTAGCCTGAGCGCCGGCGATAGGCTGGGTGAGTCTAAACCACGCCCAGTCTCTACTCTGATAGGCCGGCTCGGAAGCGGGAACTATCTCTGTCATGAGTATATTATAATATCTTTGTCAGGAACAAGTCAGTTCCTTGTTCCACCCTGCGGGGTGGTGCAGTGAACCCGTATATACGAAAGTTGCATTTACCATTTATTGCTTAGTTAATAAAAAATACATAGCATACAATCGGTGACTCATTGTCATACTTATCCTTGTACCAGATTGAATTGACGCAACCCTAACAGTAGCTAGCTAAGTGCAGACATAATGCACACAACACTAACAACTATATCCAAGCTAGCTAATCACTGTAGCTAGTATTGACATTGTAATTAGTTTAAATGAAACAGCTACCTGTGTTAGCTGATGATTTAGTGCATTGTCCTTAGCTAGGGAGCTAGCTATGTTGTGCCAGCTAGCGAATATGCTAACATTAGGTAGCTATCTAAACCTTTGGTTATGGGCTGGCACTGGCAGCATGGGATTATGGAGACTTAGTTAAATTGTTTCTAACATAGGAATCTAGACCATAAGTAATGTTTTATTTTATTGAACATGTATTTAAATCAGGGTTACCCATTGAGACCAGGGTCGAGAAGCAGGTGAAACGTTTAAAACACCAAACATGAAAACGTGCCAGCGTAACAGTGGCGATATAGCATGAACACAGGAACAATACCGACTGAGGAAGGAACCCAAGGGAGTGACAGATAAAGGGAAGGTAATCAGGGAGGTAATAAAGTCCAGGTGAGTATCCTAATGAACAGCAGGTGGTCGTAGTGATGGATGCCAGGTGTGCATAATGATAAATCCCAGGACCGGTGGTTAGTATTCCGGCAATGTCGAATGCCGGAGGGGAGGAGCAGGAGTAGACGTGACAAAATGCAACATAAATTACATCCTTGGAAGGTGGTGTGCATAATAAATTCATGACACCTTAATGAAATCCTCTTCCTGAATATTTCAGTATCATTCATAACAACCTTCATAACACATTTATTCAACATCATTCATCAGTTTAAGTTTCTGATTAAAGAATTACAAGTAATATTTGTAGATGAATCTGGTGGGATTGAGCCCGATAATGACTGGGATAGTCATGCACACTGCAAGACTGTGTTAGACTATGCTGAGCTAAAGCTTAGGCATTAACTTTTGGAGCTAATGCAAGTTTTCAGGTCTCGGGCAAGGTTACTCAACACGTTACAATTGCTCTGATGCTATCCAGACCTGGGTTCAAATAGTATTTGAGTGTTTTCTAGAGCCTACCTGGAGTGCCAGATGGATAAGGTTTGCACTTTTGGGGCTATTCCAATGGTTCCAATGCGCTAGGCAAGCTCTATCATTGGCCAGTAGAGGACACTAGTGTAGCCAGAATAATACTAATGTTACCATAGGCTACATGCCAGGGTTGGTTCAATAGCATACTGTAATATGCCATGTCCATGTACCAATGCACAAACATGGGTGAAATTTGGCTAATAATAAGTGTTCACATTGTGTTCATAAAAAAAATCATAACAAAATATGCATTTTAGATTTGAGTTGATCCAAACCCTGCCATAGGATTGCATCCGTACTTGCCTGAAAAGTACAATACAAATTGTATGTTCTAAAATGTCATGATTGACTTTCCAAGTGATACAAGGCAAATTTGTCAAAATTGATTATATTTACAAGGTTTAGGTTGATTTTTTTTCTATGTTGATTTATGTAAATGTTGTTTATTTTCTATATTGAGTAAAAACAACCTCCAAGTGTATTGAGGTTAAGAGAGTAATCGTGTGCGCTTGTTTGTTTTGCACAGTCAAATGCTATGTCTGGGGACACAATATGCAAAGCATGCGTGTTCATTTGGATTTCAAAAGATGACCTGCTCCTGTGGGGACAGAGATGTTATTCAGTCTGTATTCTTTCCGTAGACTACCCTGAATGAGTGCTACTTTTCTTCCTCCATTTATGCAAAGACAGCTCTGTCAGACAACATGGATCATGCTCTTGATCTTGTTATGTTGTGCTTAATGACCAAATGAGCCAGTGACACAGTGAGACATTTATTTTTTTATTTGTAAACCTTTTAAATTAGACTATGTATTTGGCAACCTTTACCTAACACCTAGCGACCTGTCAATCAGTTCTTATCTATTGACATAGCGTCTGAGGTGTTGGGTTGACAGTCACTGGACTGTCATACTCTCTGTAGTATGTTTGACACATTTACTGTAAAGTATATACAGTGCTTTCAGAAAGTATTCACACCCCTTGACTTTTTCCTCATTTTGTTTTGGTACAGCCTAAATTGAAAATGGATTAGATTTTGTGTCACTGGCCTACACACAATACCGCTTAATGTCTTAATGTGGAATTATATTTTTACACATTTGGAAACAGGAGACAAAGGGCTGCGAAACAAGGATTTCATTCAATCAAATGTATTTATAAAGCCATTTTTAGATCAGCCAATGCCACAAAGTGCTACACAGAAACCTAGCCTAAAACCCCAAACAGCAAGCAATGCAGATGTAGAGGCACGGTGGCTAGGAAAAACTCCCTAGAAAGGCAGGAACCTAGGAAGAAACCTAGAGAGGAACCAGGCTCTGAGGGGTGGCAAGTCCTCTTCTGGCTGTGCCGGGTGGAGATTATAACAGTACATGGCCAAGATGTTAAAATGTTCATATATGACCAGCAGGGTCAAATAACAATAATCACAGTGATTGTAGAGGGTGCAACAGGTCAGCACCTCAGGAGTACATGTCAGTTAGCTTTTCATAGCCGATCATTCAGAGTAGAGACAGCAGGTGCGGTAAAAAGAGAGAGTCGAAAACAGCAGGTCCGGTGAACAGGTCAGGCTTCCATAGCCACAGGCAGAACAGTTGAAACTGGAGCAGCAGCATGACCAGGTGGACTGGGGACAGCAAGGAGTCATCAGGCCAGGTAGTCCTGAGGCATGGTCCTAATTGTTCAGCAGTCTTTTGGCTTGGGGGTAGAAGCTGTTGAGGAACCTTTTGGTCCTAGACTTGGCGCTCCGGTACCGCTTGCCGTGCGGTAGCAGAGAAAACAACCTATAACTTGTGACTGGAGTCTCTGACAATTTTATGGGCTTTCCTCTGACACCGCCTATTATGTAGGTCCTGGATGGCAGGAAGCACTACAGCCCTGTCGATGTTAATTATGACTGTTGGGCCCGCTTTTCCTGTAGTCCACGATCAGCTCCTTTGTCTTGCTCACGTTGAGGGAGAGGTTGTTGTCCTGGCACCACACTACCAGTTCTCTGACCTCCTCCCTATAGGCCGTCTCATTGTTGTCGGTGATCAGGCCTACCACTGTTGTGACATTGTTACGTTCCCCAGTTTCTGTGTTGTAGTTTGTATTTGAGTGTGTGTGTTTCAGGAGATGGCTTCCTGGAATTTCTCCCCAAGCAGCTGATTGGTCAGCCCCAATTGATGATTGGAGAGCTGACCCCGCCCCCTCGTCAAGATACAGCTGTCTCTAATTACCATTGCCACCTGAAGCTATAAAAGCCAGTGTTCTGTTCAGATGAGATAGAACATAGGCAGGCTGAGATCATTACTGAGAGAGAGGTTTATACCCCCCTTTGGTAGCATTGCCTTTAAATTGTTTAACTTGGGTCAAACATTTGGCTCAATCGTTGGCCAGTAGAGGACACTACAGTGCAGCCAGAATACTACTAATGTTATTTTGTAGGCTTTACATGCCAGTTATGGTTCAACAGCATACCATAATGTACCATGTCCATGTACCAATGCACAAACATGGGTGAAATTTGGCTAATAATAAGTGTTCACATTATTTTCATTAAAAAGTTGCATTTTACATGGAGTTGACCCAAACCCTGCCATAGGTATGCAGCCGTACTTGCCTGAAAAGTACAATACAAATTGTATGTCCTAAAATGTCATGATTGACTTTCCAAGTAATACAAGGCAATTTGGTCAAAATGGATTCAGTGACCAGTTAAGTAAATTTACAATTTACAAGGTTTAGGTTCATGTTTTTCAACTTTGATTTATGTAAATATTGTTTAGTTTCAGTTTTGATTAAAAACAATCTCCCAGTGTATTGAAGTTAAGAGAGTAATCTTGTGTGTTTGTTTGGACAAAGTCAAATAACATTTCTTGGGAGTGGGGACACAATTTGCAAAGCAAAGTTTGTGTTCATTTGGATTTCAAATCAGACTGCCCAGATAGCAATGAGGAATCGGCCCAGAAGCGGGCCTCTTCCGGGGGGCCGGAACTGGTTGAATCAACCTTGAATCGGATGTCGGACTCGGCCCGGAATCAAAATGAATGACTGCCCAGAATCGACCCAAGTGCATCGTGCCGTTTCCATCTACCGGAATTCAGCCGACTTTGCCGGCATCTTACCAGAATCCCCCCCAGAAGCAGCCCGATGCTGGGCCAATTGTGCGTCGCCTCATGTGTCTCCCGGTCGCGGCCGGCATGGGTCTCGAACCAGCATCTGTAGCAACGCAGTTTACACTGCGATACACTGTCTTAGACTAAGCATTTCTCACTGGAAATTGCTGCTGACATTGAATATAGCTTAGGGTTAGGGTATTTAGTTCATTTCAGACTCTCCTATGTCACTATTCCCAAAATCCTTTACCCTATAGGTTGTAAATAAACACTTTTTAAGCTGATATAACTTGTTTCAATCTAGTTGACATCTGTTCAGTTTTCGCTGTCATTTTCTCTGTCATATTTTGTGGAGCAAAGACATATAGGGACTGGGGAGAAAATACAATAAAGCAAACATAAAGTGGAAAGATTTTCTTTGCCAAATGTCCAAATTACATCAGTTTGACCGGTCTTACTGGGGCCCATTTTGGCTTGTGAGCGAGCACTACTTTTAAAACTACTGGCTGAAATTATACAAAACATTTATAGCGTATCTTTAATTTGTGTTCAGTTGGATGTAAAATGAGACTGAAATGAGATCATTCCATTGCTCCTGTGGGGACAGAGATGTCAATCAGTCAGGATTCTTTCCACAGATTAACCTGAATGGTAGTTACAATATGTTTTACATATACGTCTTTCTACTTTTCCTGGTTCTCTGCCCTTCCTCCATTTATGTAAAGACAACTCTGTGTCAGACAACATGGTGAATTGTTCTGTTGGGCATGATGACACGATGAGAAAAACGCAAACATGCATACAGTCAGGTCCATAAATATTTGGACATTGACCAAGTTATTATTATTTTAGCTGTTTACCACAGCATATTGGAGTTGAAATTAAATAATGAATATGAGCTGAGAGTGTTGAAAGGTTTAATTTGAGGGTATTTACATCCAATTCGGGTGAATGGTGTAGGAATTACAGCACTTTGTATGTGTGGTCTCCCTTTTTAAGGGACCAATTGGCTGCTCCATGGCCAGGTGTGTGTTATTCCCTCATTAGTTCATTTACAAGTAAGCAGATAAAAGGTCTAGAGTTGATTTGGCAAATTTGGCATTTGCATTTGGAATCTGTTGCTGTTAACCCTCAATATGAAGTCCAAAGAGCTGTCACTACCAGCGAAGCAAACCATCATTAGGCTGACAAATCTAAACAAACCCATCAGAGAGATAGCAAAAACATTAGGTGTGGCCAAATCAACTATTTGGTACATTCTTAAACAGAAAGAACGCACTGAAGGAGCTCAGGAACACCAAAAGGCCCGGAAGACCACGGAAAACCACTGTGGTGGATGACAGAAGAATTCTTTCCCTGGTGAAGAAAAACTCCTTCACAACAGTTGGCCAGATCAAGAACACCCTCCAGCAGTTAGGCATATCTGTGTCAAAGTCAACAATCAAGAGAAGACTTCAGAGTAAATACAGAGGGTTTACCACAAGATGTAAACCATTGGTAAGCCTCAAAAACAAGACGACCAGATTAGAGTTTGCCAAAAAACATCTGAATAAGCCTGTACAGTTCTGGAACAATATCCTATGGACAGATGAGATGAATATCAACTTGTACCAAAATGATGGGAAGAGAATAGTATGGAGGGAAGGAACTGCTCATGATCCGAAGCATTCCACATCATCTATGAAGCATGTTGGAGGCAGTTATGGCTTGGGCATGTATGGCTGCCAATGGAACTGGTTCCTTGGTATTTATTGATGATGTGACTGTTGACAAAAGCAGCAGAATGAATTCTGAAGTGATAAGGGCTATATTATCTGCTCAGATTCAGCCAAATGCTTCAAAACTCATTGGACGACACTTCACAGTGCAGATGGACAATGACCCAAAGCATACTGCAAAAGCAACCCAATACCAAAGAGGAATGTTCTGCAATGGCCATGTCAATTATCTGACCTGAATCCAATTGAGCATGCATTTCACTTGCTGAAGGCAAAATCCACCAAGATGAGCATACTGGTACAGGTGGCGAAGATGGAAATCAGGGATGATGTTTGGATCCAGAATGTCCTCCACTGGAACCCAACACCGCTCCTCTGGGCCGTATCCCTCCCAGTCCACCAGGTATTGGAGCCGATCCCCACGATGTCAGGAGTCCAGTAGGGATCTGACGGCATAGGCGAGAGCGCCCTTGACGTCCATGGGGGGCAGAGGGGTGTCGTGGGGGAAAGTATCAGCCAAGGGACCAGGAACCACCAGCCTGAGAAGGAAGACATGAAAAGAAGGTGAGATGCGGTAGTCACTGGGAAGCTGTAACCAATACGTCACCTCGTTGACCCTCTGGAGAACCTTGAACTGCCCCACAAACCAGGGGCTCAACTTCTTGCAGGGCAGGTGGAGTGGGAGCCAGACGTGATCCCCTAGATGGAACACGGGAGTCTCACTAGGGTGGTGGTCTGCCTGCTCCTTCTGACGGTGGACGACGCGCTGGAGTCTCACATGAGCCTCGCTCTACACCTCTTCTGTGCGCCTGAATCACTCATCAACAGCAGGAGCTTTGGTCTGGCCCGGGGTCCACGGAGCCACTCCACCCATGGAAGGAATTGGGCCCACTCTCCCTGCCGGTCCTGGCAGTGATTCCTCAGGAATCTTCCCAGCTTCTGGTTCATCCTCTCCACTTGCCCGTTAGACTGAGGCCTATACCCTGAAGTGAGGCTGACCGTGACCCCGAGCTTCTTCATAAAGGCTATCCGTACCCGTGATGTGAATTGTGGCCCACGGTCAGCACGATGTCCTTCAGAAGGCCATAATGCCTGGAAGACCTGCTGGAATAGTACCTCAACGACCTGGAGAGCAGTAGGGAGACCAGAAAGAGGGATGAAATGACAGGATTTAGAAAATCTATCCACAACTACCAAAATGGTAGTGAAACTGTCAGAGGAGGGGAGATCAGTGACAAAGTCAATGGATAGATGAGACCAGGGACGCTGAGGCACGGGAAGGGGAAGGAGTTTAACTTTTTAGGGATAGGGGGCAGCATTTTCACTTTGGATGAATAGCGTTCCAAAATTGAACTGCCTCCTACTCTGTCCAAGATGCTAATATATGCATATTATTATTACTATTGGATAGAAAACACTCTGAAGTTTCTAAAACTGTTTGAATTATGTCTGAGTATAACAGAACTCATATGGCAGGCAAACTTCCAAACAGGAAGTGGAAACTCTGAGGCTGGTGTTTTTTCTACTCATCGCCTATTCAAATCCCAGGAAGATATGGATTTGTTTGCACTTCCTACGCCTTCCACTAGATGTCAACAGTCGGTAGAACATTTAATGAAGTTTATACTGTGTTGTGGGGCCGGATGAGAGGTGTTTCAGTCAGGGGTCTGGCAGATTGCCAGTTCCTGGTCACGCGCATTCCACATGATGTCGCCTTGCGTTCCACACTTCTAGAGACACGAAGGAATGCTCCGGTTGGAACGTTATTGGATATATATGATAACAACATCCTGAAGATTGATTATCTACTTAGTTTGACAATTTATTCGACCTGTGATATAACTTTTTGAAGTTTTCGTCCGACGTTATGCGTGACTTGCACAAGCGTTTGGATGTGTACTAACGCGCTAGCAAAAGTAGCTACTTGGACATAAATAATTGACATTATCGAACAAAACAACAATTTATTGTGGAACTAGGATTCCTGGCAGTGCATTCTGATGAAGATAATCAAAGGTAAGGGAATATTTATGATGTAATTTCGTATTTCTGTTGACTCCAACATGGCGGAGAAATGTTATTGATATCTGAGCGGCGTCTCAGATTATTGCATGGTGTGATTTTTCCGTAAAGTTTTTTTTTAAATCTGACACAGCGGTTGCATTAAGAACAAGTGTATCTTTAATTATATGTAAAACATGTATCTTTCATCAAAGTGTATGATGAGTATTTCTGTTATTAGATGTGGCTCTGCAATTTCTCCGGATATTTTGGATGCATTTCTGAACATGGCGCCAATGTAAACTAAGATTTTTGGATATAAATATGCACATTATCGAACAAAAAATACATGTATTGTGTAACATGATGTCCTATGAGTGTCATCTGATGAAGATCATCAAAGGTTAGGGATTCATTTTATCTCTATTTCTGTTTTTGTGACTCCTATCTTTGGCTGGGAAAATGGCTGTGTTTTTTGAACTTGGTGGTGATCTAACATAATCATATGTTGTGTTTTCGCTGTAAAGCATTTTTTAAATCAGACACGAAGTGTAGATTAACAAGATGTTTATCTTTCATTTGCTGTATTGGACTTGTTAATGTGTGAAAGTTACATATTTAAAATAAAAAAAACGCTGCCTTTTCAGCGGAATGTTGTGGGGGGGTTCTGCTAGCGGAACGTGTGTCCTAGAAAGGTTAACTGCTGGAGCGTGCCTGGGAGATTTGGTTTGAGCACATATGGAACAGGAGTTGACATAGCAACTAACGTCCTGCGCCAAGGTAGGCCCCAATACTTCTTGGAGATAACAGCTGTGTGTGCCCAGATCAACAGCCGATCCCTTATCCCCGTGGGAACGTAAATGCCTTCAGGAGGACAGTTAGTGGGTGCGGGCTCCTTCTCCAGAGCCTGGGGGATGTCTACATCTACGTCCTAGACCACAGGGGCTACGACTCGAGAGGAAGGGATTATGGGTATATTCCAGACAGGACTCTCTCCCAAATCGTAGAGATGGGACAGGGCATTGGCTTTGGTGTTTTTTTAAACCTGGGCAATATCAGCCTCCTCGCTGTCCATATGTATTCCAAGTTCCGATGGTCGGTGAGGATGACAAATGGGTCCTAGGCGTCTTCCAGCCATGTCTCCACTCCTCTAATGCCAACTTCACCGCCAGGAGCTCTCTATCACCGACGTCGTAATTCCTCTCTACAGAGGACAGTTTCTAAGAGTAACATGCACACGGATACAATTTCTGTGGATTACCTTGTTGTTGAAACAGAACTGCACCCACTCCCACCTCTGAAGCATCCACCTCCACCACAAAAGGAAATTGTGGGATCTGGGTGTTTGAGCATTGGGGCGGAGGTGAAATGTCCCTTGAGTAGACGGAAGGCCTCGTCAGCTGCTGGACTCCACATCAACCTACGGGGACCACCCTTGAGGAGAGAGGTGAGAGGAGCGGCGATGTAGCTGAAGTTCCTGATGAAACGGCGGTAGAAGTTGGAAAACCCCCCAAAAAACATTGTAACCCCTTTGTGGTGGTTGGGACTGGCCATCTACCTTCTTGATGTCCATCTTCACTCCTTACGGACTTATTTGGTAGCCTAGGAAGGAGACTGGCACTGGCACTTCTCAGCCTTGACAAACAGGTGGTTATGTGATGTGGTGAGGTTGGACCCAGGTGCAGAGAAGAAACCAGATGAGAAATCAGTGGTTAAAGATAAACATAATACTTTACTGAGAAACGGTAGCCGCAGGATCACAGTACACTTGAAAAACAACAAATACTAAGTCTCAAACTCACTCAAGGGGAAAAAACGCACACGGTAAACAATTCAAGCTTCAGCAAAGGACAACAGAAAACACACCTCTTTTAACAGGGAAATCAAAACGAATAAATAGGACGCACCTGAGTGGCGTTAATGTCTCTAGGATGGTCTCTACCGCCCTCTGGTGACAGGTGGAACCATGACAGGACCCCCTCTTCTAGGAGCGGCACCAGCTGCGGAGCCAGGGCAACCACCACGTAGTTGGTTGAAGTCCCGAAAAAGTCCCGGATCCAGGATGTCCCAGGCAGGCACCCATGCCCACTCCTCGGGGCTGTAGCCCACCCAGTCCACCAGGTACTGCAGGGTGCCTCAGACCCGACGAGCCTCCAACAGATGCCGGATAGTGTAGGCTGGGCAACCATCAAGAAGTCGAGGGGGCGGAGGGGCAGCTGTGGGGGGAGAGAAGGGACTGGTCCTTACCAGCTTGAGATGGGAGACATGGAAGGACGTGGCGGACGTGCAGGATGTGTTCCCGGAATGGTCTTGGAGAAGATCAGGATGTCATCGAGGTAAACAAAGACGAACCGATTCAACATATCCCTAAGCGTGTCATTGACCAATGCTTGGAAGACTGCTGGTGAGTTCGATAATCCGAAGGGCATGACTAAATACTCATAGTGTCCACTCAGAGTGTTAAAGGCAGTTTTTCAGTCATCTCCCTCCCTGGTTCTCATCAAATTGTAAGTGTTGCGGAGGTCCAGTTTGGTGAAGAATTGGGCACCATTGGCCAACACCAAGGCGGCGGACATCAGAGGTAGTGGGTAACAATTCTTAATCGTAATCCTGTTCAGCCCTCTGTAATCGATGCAGGGACGTAGACATCCATCCTTCTTTCCCAGGAAGAATAAGCCTGCACCAGCTGGGGATGTAGAGGAGCGAATGAATCCTGCCTCCAGTGACTCCCAGATGTAACTGTCCATGATTGCTGTTTCAGCGGTCGAGAGGGAGTACAGACGGCCCTGGGGATGGGTGGAGCCAGGTAGGAGTTCTATGGCACAGTCGTATGGACGATGAGGAGGGAGGGTGGCGGATTGCCTCTTACTGAAGGCCTCCCGGAGGTCAAAGTAATCAGGAGGGAGAGCAGAAAAGTCTTGGTCTTCAATGGATGCCGGAGAACATGGCGAGGCTCTTGGTTAGGGTCTTAGGCATTTAGTCTGGCAGTTCTTACCCCAGGCTAATAGGTGCCCTGTGGACCAGGATAATTGTAGGTTGTGTAACACTATCCAGGGGTACCCTAGGATAAGGGGGTTCTTGGGAGCAGTGATCAAAAGAAAACTAAGAGTCTGAGTGGTTCACCCCAACTTGCAATTGAATGGGCTTGGTCTGAGTTTCCACCTGGCCGGAGCCAAAGGGGCTCCGGCCAGGTGGAATCTGCAGAAGGATGGGACATTTCATGCAGGGGATTTGTAATTCTCTGGCGAGGTCTTGGTCAATGAAATGATCCGCGGCCCCGGAATCCATGAAGGCTTGAATGTGGTGTTGACGGTTGGCCCAATGGAGGATTGCGGGTAGTGTCAGACGGTGACCGGGTAGCTGAGGTGTAACTGCACAGCTCGTCAGGGTCTCCCCTTGTCCTGGCGAACCCTGGCGTTTCCCGTCAACACTGGGCATGTAGAATGGAGATGGCCAAGACCTCCACAGTAGAGGCAGCAGCCGTCGCACATGCACCTGTCACGTTCCTGTGGGGTCAGACGTGTGCGTCCCAGGTGCCTGGGCTCCTCAATGCTGGGCTCGGGGGGCTTGGGGTGCTCCGGATACGGGGGTGGTGTCAAAAAGGCGCTCTCACACGTTCTCGGATGCGGTTGTCAATCCTGATGGCCAGTGTTATCAGGGACTCGAGGTCCTCTCCCAGTTCCCGAGCGGCTAGTTCATCCTTGATGGAGTTAGACAGACCCTGTTGGAAGGCGATGACCAGTGCCTCAGTATTCCACCCTCTCTCAGCTGTGAGGGTGTGGAACTCAATGACGAAGTCAGCCACTGGTCTGACCACTTTGCGGAGGTTGAACAGTCCGCTTGCCGCTTCTCGTCTGCCGACTGGTTGGTTGAAGACTCGTCGCAGCTCGGCAGGGAAGGCTAATATTGAACTGTATGATGGTGGCTGCTGTTCCCACACCGCCGTTGTTGGAACAGACTATTTATATTTTTGACAACTTTTACTTTCAATTCACTACATTCCTAAAGAAAATAATGTACTTTTTACTCCATACATTTTACCTGACACTCAAAAGTACTCATTACATGTTGAATACTTAGCAGGACAGGAAAATGTATCAATTCACGCACTTATCAAGACAACACATGGTCCTCCCTTTTTTTTTGTTGAATTTATTTGTGTATATATGCAGTGTGTATGTACAGTATGTATATTATTTTACTGCTCTAGGGATGTAATTAATGTTCAGATGACCTTATTTACTATTATGTATTGATTTACTTTTGATTTTGATTTTTTTACTCTTTATGTGATGTGCAATGCAGAGAACTCCAGAAGAAGAACAATAATTTAACTACCAGAGTGAATTATTGTAATATTTGTTTACGTGTTTTTGGCGATTGGCGATTTGACGATTTGACACGAAAATAAAATGTAATTCATTCATTCATTTAATTCATAATTCATTCATTAAAAAAAACATTTTAATTCATGACAGGTTATGACACGTTAGGTCAGCTGTTATGACATATTATGACATGGTTATGACCTTGTCATAACACGTTATGACGCTGGTGTCAAGTAAATTGTTAAACATTTTTTACAGACAATTCAATATTGTTAATGTAAACAGTAAAAGTACAGGACCCAGAATCGACCCCTGCGAGACATCTATCATAATATACAGGAAAACAGATTTAACACCATAAGTACTGGCCTAGGGGGTCTGCCGTAGTGTTGGTTGTCACTCTGGCCTTGGCTTAACACATCAGAAGCCAATAATGAATGTTTCACTAAGATCCTAAAGCTGACTGAAGTGTGTTAGGTTTGGGCGCTTCAGGGTGGTGGACCCCTAGTTGCAGGATGGGGCGATCCAGCTATATTGTGTGCAAGTAAAGAGAGCTTTACAGTACTCGTAGGCCTATGATTTGAATTACAGTGCTCTCCGTAATTATTGGGACAGTGAAGCATTTTCTCATCTTTTCGCTCTATATTCCAAAAGTTTGGATTTGAAATCAAAGTTCAAGTGCAGACTGTCAGCTTTATTTGAGGCTATTTTCATCCCTATTGGGTGAACAATTTAGAAATTACAGCACTTTTTGTACATAGTCCCCCCCATTTTAGGGGACCAAATGTATTGGGACAAATTCACTTGTAAGTGTATTAAAGTAGTAAAAACTTAAGTATTTGGTCTCACATTCATAGTAGCATGCAGTGACTACATCAAGCTTGTGACTCAACAAATTTGTTGGATGCATTTGCTGTTTGTTTTGGTTGTGTTTCAGATTATTTTCTGCCCAATAGAAATGAATGGTAAATAATGTATTGTGTAATTTTGGAGTCCCTTTTATTGTAAATAAGAATAGAATATGTTTCTAAACACTATATAGAGTAAGACAGAGGGGATATGTTTCGCTCGCTCGGATGCTTTCTCCGGTGAGATAGTTTCAGCCACAGGAAAGTTTGTGGGTGCACAGTGCACTGTTTAGTTGCTGGAATTTTTTGGGATGAACGTGCAAAGGTAACCGAAATTTTGAAGTGATTTGTTTGACAATCAGATATGGCACATTAAACGTATTTACTATAAAACCCATGAAAAAAATGAAGGGTGGGGGGTGGGTCCTCAGACTGGCCTCTGCCCCTGCGCACACACACACTTAAGTACTGTTTAAGCTTCAGGGATTCTAAATGAGTGTTCTCACAATTTCTGATTGGAGGGTTGACTGTGCGATATCTAGAACCTTAAAGGGTTCTTTGGCTGTCCCCATAGGAAAACCCTTTGAAGAACACTTTTTGGTTCCAGGTAAAACCTTTTTGGTTCCAGGTAGAACCCTATACACAGAGGGTTCCTCATGGAACCCAAAATATTTCTACCTGGAACCAAAAAGGGTTTTCCTATAGGGACAGCCGAATAACCCTTTTGGAACCCTTGCATGGCATGCACGGCCAAGTAATCATGGTAGAGTGGCCAGATGGAAGCCACCTAAATGACTCTCAGACCATGAGAAACAAGATTATCTGGTCTGATAAACCATTGTTGAACTCTTTGGCCTGAATGCCAAGCGTCACATCTGGAGGAAACCTGGCAGCATTCCTATGGTGAAACATGGTGGTGGCAGCAACATGCTGTGGGGATGTTTTTCAGAGGCAGTTCAGAGACTAGTCAGGATGGAGGGAAAGATGAACAGAGCAAAGTACAGAGAGATCCTTGATGAAAACCTGCTCCAGGGTAGCTGCAGGTTTTATCCATCCTTCTGCCTCACCCGCCTGTGCAGGGTTCTTCTTTGTGGAGAAGAAGGACAAAACCCTGCGCCTGTGCATCGACTAACGGGGACTCAATGACATCACGGTGAAGAACCGCTACCCACTACCTCATCTCCTCTGCCTTCGAGCCGCTTCAGGGGGCCACCGTGTTCTACAAGCTGGACCTACGGAATGCCTACCACCTGGTGCAGATACTGGAAGGGGACGAGAGAAATACTACCTTCAACACAGCCAGCGGTCACTACGAGTATCTGGTCATGCCATTTGGCCATACCAACGCCCCTGCTGTGTTCCAGGCTCTGGTTAATGGTGTTCTCCGCAACATGTTGAACCGGTTCGTCTTTGTCTACCTCAATGACATCCTTGTCTTCTCCCGCACAGCCCAAGAACACATGCTGCATGTCCGGACAGGTTCTCCAGAAGGAATGCCTTCTGGAGAACCAGCTTTTAGTAAAAGCAGAGAAGTGCGAATTCCATCGCTCCACCGTCCCCTTTCTGGGTTACATCACCGCTGCAGGGAGTGTACAGATGGATCCCAGAAAGGTGAGAGCGGTGGTGGATTGGCCCCAGCCTACGTCCAGGGTGTAGCTGCAACTTTTCCTGGGATTTGCCAACTTTTATCGCGGCTTTATCCGGGGTTACAGCACCCTGGCTTCCCCCCTGTCTGCACTCACCTCTCCCAAGGTTCCATTCATGTGGTCCCCAGCTGCTGACTGGGCATTCCGGGATCTCAAACATCGCTTCACCACAGCTCCCATCTTGGTTCATCCTGACCTGTCTTGCCAGTTCATGGTGGAGGCCGATGTCGGAGTGGGGGCTGTCCCGTCCCAGCGTTCTGCCCTGGACCTCAAGTTACATTCCTGTGCCTTCTTCTCCCATCGCCTCAACGCCACGGAGAGGAACTACGATGTGGGGAATCGTGAGCTTCCCGCAGTGAAGATAACATTGGAGGAGTGGAGGCACTGGCTGGAGAGGACGGAACATCTGTTCATTGTGTGGACCGACCACAAGAACCTGGAATATCTTCGCACTGCCAAGTGCCTCAATTCCAGGCAAGCTAGGTGGGCCCTGCTGTTCACCCGGTTCATCTTCTCCCTCTCATACCGGCCGGGATCCAAGAATGTCAAGCCGGAGGCCCTGTCACGCCGCTATAGCCCCATGGCTTCAACCTCGGAACTCTGGCCTTTGTGCGACAATGCTTTTGGTTGCCTACCATGGTTCCTGAAGTCTCCGCATTCGTTGCCGCATGCACAATCTGTGCACAGAACAAGACTCCTCGGCAAGCTCCGGCTGATCTCCTTCATCCTCTGCCTGTCCCTCACCGTCCCTGGTCTCACATATCCCTGACCTTGTCTCGGGTCGCCCCCATCTGATGGCAACACCGCCATCCTGACCGTAGTGGATCGGTTTTCCAATGCCGCCCACTTCATTCCTCTCTCCAAGCTATCCTCTGCCAAAGAGATGGCCCAGCTCATGGTGCAGCACGTCTTCCCGATCCATGGACTGCCAGTGGACATGGTTTCCGACCAGGTACCACAGTTCACATCCCGGTCTTGGAAGGCGTTCTGCACAATCATTGGGTCATCGACCAGCCTGTCCTCCGAGTTCCACCACAGTCCAAAGGCCAGTCGGAGTGAGCCAACCAAGACCAGGAGACGATTCTGCCTGCCCTGACCCTGAGTCTGCCTGCCTGCCATGCTGTACCTTGCCACACCACACTGGATTATTGACCCCTCCCTGCTCTGACCCTGAGACTGCCTTCCATTCTGGACCTTTTGCACCCTATCTGGATTACTGACCTCTGCCTGCCCTTGACCTGTCGTTTTGCCTGTCCCTGTACAAGTAATAAACATTTATTACTTTGACACTGTCTGCATCTGGGTCTTACCTGAAACGTGATAGACACAAAGTGTGCCCACTAAAGACAGACATCAACTCAACATCTATTCCACGTTCAGTTCAGCATAATTTAATTAAAATGATGTGGAAACAATGTTGATTCAACCAGTGTGTGCCCAGTAGGTGTTTTTGTTGTTGTGTGTGTTGCACTTAAAATGGTCCGTGAAGAAACATGTGAGCTTAAAAGGCTCCTTGCAGTGAAGAAATTAAGATGCGATTAACTGGTCAACAAAACATTATGCCATTAAAAATCTTGTGTTAACGCATTATTAACGGGTTAACTTTGACAGTCTTCAAAAATAAACATTTATGAAATGTTAACTTGTCAGACACTGACATTTTCGGTTTTCTGTAGTGATAATCTGAAGCAGATAAATAGTGTAACATGATTTGGAAAGTATTCAGACCCCTTCCTCTTTTCCACATATTGTTACGTTAGTCATAAATAATTGTTTTCCTTATCAATCTACACACAATATCCCATAATGACAAATGAAAACAGGTTTTTAGAAATGTTTGCAAATTTATTACAAACATAAAACAGAAATACCTTATTTACATAAGTATTCAGACCCTTTGCCATGAGACTCCGAAATTGAGCTCAGGTGCCTCTTGTTTCCATTGATCATCCTTGAGATGTTTCTACAACTTGATTAGAGTCCACCTGTGGTAAATTCAATTGATTGGACATGATTTGGAAAGACACAAACCTGTCAATATAAGGTCTCACAGTTGACAGTGCATTTCAGAGCAAAAAAACAAGTATGAGGTCGAAGGAATTGTCCGTAGAGCTCAAAGACAGGATTGCGTCGAGGCACAGATCTGGGGAAGGGTACCAAAAAACGTCTGCAGCATTGAAGGTCCCCAAGAACACAGTAGCCTCTATGATTCTTAGATGGAAGAAGTCTGGAACCACCAAGACTCTTACTAGAGCTGACCACCCGGCCGAAGTGAGCAATCGGGGGAGAAGGGCCTTGGTCAGGGAGGTGACCAAGAACCCGATGATCACTCTGACAGAGCTCCAGAGTTCCTCTGTGGAGATGGAAGAACCTTCCAGAAGGACAACCATCTCTGCAGCACTCCACCAATCAGGCCTTTATGGTAGAGTGGTAAGGCGGAAGCCACTCCTCAGTAAAAGGCACGACAGCCTCCTTGGAGTTGGCCAAAAGGCACCTTAAGGACTCTCAGACCATGAGAAACAAGATTCTCTGGTCTGATGAAATCAAGATTGAACTCTTTGGCCTGAATGCCAAGTGTCACGTCTGGAGGAAACCTGGCCCAATCCCAAGGGTGAAGCATGGTGGTGGTAGCATCATGCTGTGGGGATGTTTTTCAACGGCAGGTACTGGAAGAGTAGGCCAGATTGAGGGAAAGATGAACGGAGCAAAGTACAGAGTGGTCCTTGATAAAAACCTGCTCCAGAGAACTCAGGACCTCAGACTGGGGCGAAGGTTCCCCTTCCAACAAGACAATGCAGAAGTGGCTTCGGGCGAAGTCTCTGAATGTCATACCCAAGAAGACTCGAGGCTGTAATCGCTGCCAAAGGTGCTTCAACAAAGTACTAAGTAAAGGGTTAAAACGTATGTAAATGTGAATTTCTTTTGATCCCCATACAGTACACCTTATGGTACATTAGACATAGCAACAGGAACACAGGCTATAGTAAAGTTACTCATGTTCTGTAGCTAACTATGGTTCCTTATAGTAATTTCTCCCTTGTGTCCAATTTCACTAAATACTGCTTCTTACAATACAGGTGATAAAGCTTCAGTCTGGCTGGGAACGTGTAATTAGCAGTAGTTCTGTCTTTTGTTATTTTTCATCTTTCTTTTTATCATGGTCTTACACAATGTTTTTACGTTACACTGATGTCTTGTGCTTATTATCTGAATTGGGGAAGAATGTAGGATTAGAAAAGAAATCTCTATAAAATGTATAGACTTTATTTATCACCTTTCATAGAAAACATAGTAGCCAAAAGCACTTCTGAAATGAGCACTTACTGAACAATGTAAAATGACAAGCAAGATACAGAGTAATACATACAAATATTAAAGTAATATTTAATTAGCCAGTAGTGCTGACTGTGGGATTGATGGCAAACATTTCTTACAGTAAAAAAAATTATAATACAATCATTGCAAAGAAAAACTATCATTTGAATCTGATATTTTTTGTAGACAGAGACCCAGACCAGACTAACAATGTTTTACATTCTTATATTATGTTTACGGAGTCAACTAGAATGAAAACAAATAGTGGAAATGAGGAAAAACACATTTTAATGTGACTTATAAAGAGGTATACAAAAGAAAACCTTTCAAAGCAATAGGGGTATACACATATAGGGGTATACTTAATTTAACTTGTAAGGCAAACAATTTAAATAGGATACATCAAATGTTATATTTGTGAAAAATAGCAAAATGCCTTATTATATCCTCCTGGTAGGTGGAGGCCGAAACACTTCGTCGGCATCATAGGACACAAGACCAAACTCTTTCAATCTGTTTGACAAGGTTTTTATTGCCTTTGTTTTTATTCCCGTACGATCTCTTACCCTTCTGAGCCGTTCGTCTTCATTCCAGAGTAATTTGCTCAGGCTCTCCACCTCAGCACAATTACCATAGATGTTGTTGCCAGTCGGAGGATCTGCGTGCTCGAGCTTGAAGAGCTCACGGCAGGGTTTACAAGGTGGCTTTTCTGTATGGATGCTATCCACACTAAAAGCTCTGCATCTGACTGGCCTTATAAATGTCACAGGCGTTTTTTCCATAACAGCAAGTGACACATAATGGTGCCATGTGTGTACACAAGATGAGGCAATCAGGATCTTTCGTTCCTTGTACCCAGTGCTGGACAAAGATGCCCCATAGTAATGAAACATCGGTTTATGTTGGTCATCAGTGTAGTAGGAGACGCATATTGTTGCCGCGATCAAGTTGTGATCACCAACCAAACCCAATCTTGTGATGAGATTGGACAGATGGTTTTTGATATCATCTTCTGTGTCCTCTTCTGTCCTTAGGGTGACAACCTGCAAACATATGACTATCAAAATTAAAATACTAACTTTGGTTGCTTTGACCAGTTCTATTGTGTAGTACATTAAAGTATAAGAAGTCACTGCTCTTGGTTGAAGTAATTCCATATGGTATGGAACCCATTTTCAAACAGAGCAAAACAAATCCCTGTTGTAAAGAGCACATGAGAAATAAGCATATTTATTTCACCAAGTCAGTTAAATGAGAACTCATTCTCATCTACAGCAATAATCTGGGGAACAGTTGAGAAAGATTGAATGAGCCAATGTTAGGAATTGGGGTAGTTCAGTGTTAGGCCATAGCAAGACAGCACACTACGGCAGAGTTCAAAGCTGAATACATTGCCGACTCCTGCCAGATCTCACAACGCCTGGATATGTATTTAACATATCAACTAACCACATCATATCATAAATTAATCTGATGTCCCATTGCACAATCGATGACGTGACACAACCATTGGTTGATGCGATGATGAGATGCAATGTCTGCAATGTAGAGCACGACCTACTACTTCCACACCCCATCCCTAGGTGGCAGCAGCAACTGGTGCAGGTGCTGGGTTCTGCTATTGAGGCCTGATAAGCATGTGCTTGCTATCAGTTGTGAGCCTTGCAACATTTTATATGTGTGAATACTTTTGTTTGACCATGCCTTTTGTGTTTTCCTTTTTTTATAAATCATTATTTTGGGCACCGCCATTTTGGACTCTAACCTGCTTGGACTGGCTGACTAAGAGAGTCAAGACTGAGCTGTCTCCTACAGACACACGCATCCAACACCTAGGGCCTCATTTATCAAAGGTGTATGTGCACAAAAACGCTGTAAACCTTGCGTGGACCAGTTTTCCTGCAAAAGGTTGGTATTTATTCATTTTGAACTTGACGGGAAAGTCTGCTTATCTCCACTCAAATCTCAAACCATGTGTATGCACAAATTCTAGTGGTTGATCAACTGTATTGCAAGCAAACATTGTTCTTTTGGGGGAAATTGAGGTGTTCGATTCACAGGAATTATAATAATGGTAGGCTAATAAAAATATTATAACATAGGCCTAATGATTAAAAAAATATGCATTTGCGGTTGGTAAGGAAACCATGCAGCAGCATGTCACCTAATATCTTTATTTTACATGTATTATACAGGCTGAAATCATAATCATATTGCAGGGCATGTCTCTCCTCTGACATGACTGGTTTATTAACGCTACACAACACATTTTAGGCTACAATTGCTCATTTAATATCCATGCTCGAAAGTAAATAGACTGGTAGCCTATTTAAAATATTTGACAGTATGAGTAGGTTACAGTATTGCTGTGCAATATGAGGCAGGAGATAGAAACACAATCATGTATTGATGAACAAAATATTGAACAACAATTCCTGTTTTGCATAGAAGTGTGGGCAGTAGACAGCATTTACTTTTAAATTGTTCAATAGACAATCTTGCAGAATGCACGGCCAGTGTTTTGGCACTTGCAGCATGCATTTTTTGTTTAAAGTCACTGCAACAGATTAACACATTCTGCCCACCCCACTACAGAAATGGGATCAGCTTTGCCATTGCGCTTTTTTTGTTAACATAAAATGTGAATGGAGGGTGTTTTCCAGGCGGGGTTGTAACGCTCATTCACAAGCGCAGCAATATAGTTTGGCTCTGATTTATCAATGAAATGCATATACTGTATGTTGTGCATACATAGAATAGATTAGAATCTACGTGTTAATCCAGAATTAAATGAGAGATTTACGCAGGTTTCAGAAATGAATTGAGAATGCCTCATAAATTCCAATTACATTCTTAAATTTGAATTGAATGTGAATTAGTAAACAGGATACATAATTTCAATTCAAATTTGAATGAAAGGAAATAGAATTGATTTCAGTGAAATTCAAATGCCTCCTCTATTCTACCTTAGGTGTAGTCTATAGATATACACATGTTGTACATAAAACATACAACATATCATTATATACATGCATATAAGATATTGATGAAACTATTGATTAAAATGAATGATCAAGGAAAACAAAACCTGTATGCAAATATACAAAGTTATTATATTTAATTAATTATTAACATTTTGTTAAATACGGGGAAGATACGGAAGTACTATCTGGACTATCCAAATTAACTCTCATGTTCTATGATAGTGGAATTTCCTTTGAATTGCACTGAAATAATTATGCTTCCTGTCACTCAAATTCAAATTCTACATCCGGTGGGGTGTGGCTAATTTAACTAGAATTTCACTCATGAGTTGAATGGGAGTCAATTCCAAACTTCTGAAGTGAGCCCAATCCTGATATGCTTACTTCTTACATCAATGCACACATTCAGACAGACTGGACAGGTGGTTTCGTAACACAATTCGAAGCTGGGATGATTAGGTGGTCATGATGGTATAACTAGTTTGGGAATTTAACCAGAAACCAGGGTTAAAACATATATTCTTGTGATAGGTGTCAGGAGATCTTTAGTGACAACAGAGTCGGGGACATTTGGATCTCCATTACACCAGCATAAAGAGTCCCCCCTACTGGCCTTCCAGCAAGGATCGACCAGGCCCAACCCCGCCTATCTTCAGAGACAAGCCAGCAATGAGATGCAGGGTGGTAGAACTGTTGGCAGTGTAAGTCCATTTACTTCGTTTTTAAGAACCTTAAGTTAAGAAACACTAACCATATCTAGTAGACAGGAGAAGGGTGTCCGACGAGGCAGTTTCGTGCTGTAACTCGCCAGTGGTCTCGGAAACACTTTCCTCACTCTCTCCAGCATCCCGCTTGACAAGATCATTTCCGGAGAGCACTTTCGTACATGTATGTTACCTAGGAAAAAGATGCTATGAAGCATCTTGAAAACACAAAGTTAAAGCCAGCCTGTAAGACTTCCTGTTAATTAATTAATTAATTATAACCCCAAATGTTTTCATGGACACTGCTGTGTTAAAGGCCCATTGCAGCTGTTTTTATATCAATACAAAATCATGTCTGTGTAACAGTTAAGTACCTTACTGTAATAGTTTTTCATTCAAATTGACAAAAATAACTTTTTAGCAAAAAACTATTACTCAAAAACAAATTTTGATAGGACTCTATGGGAGTGTTCTTGAAGCACCAAGACTCTTCCCAGAGCTGACCGCCCGGCCAAACTGAGCAATCGAGGGAGAAGGGCCTTGGTCAGGGAGGTGACCAAGAACCCGATGGTCACTCTGATAGTGCTCCAGAGTTCCTCTGTGGAGATGGGAGAACCATCGAGAAGGACGACCATCTCTGCAGCACTCCACCAATCAGGCCTTTATGGTATAGTGGCCAGATGGAAGTCACTCCTCAGTAAAAGGCACATGACAGCCTGCTTGGAGTTTGTCAAAAGTCACCTAAAGAATTCTTGGACCATGAGAAACAAGATTCTCTGGTCTGATGAAACCAAGATTGAACTCTTTGGCCTGAATGTCAAGTGTCATGTCTGCAGGAAACACGGCACCATCCCTACGGCGAAGCATGGTGGTGGCAGCATCATACTGTGGGGATGTTTTTCATCGGCAGCAACTGTGAGACTAGTCAGGATGGAGGGAAAGATGAACGGAGCAAAGTACAGAGAGATCCTTGATGAAAACCTGCTACAGAGCGCACAGGACAGACTGGAGCGAAGGTTCACCTTCCAACGGGACAATGACCCTAAGCACACAGCCAGGACAACGCAGGAGTAGCTTCGGGACAGGTTTCTGAATGTCCTTGAGTGTCCCAGCCAGAGCCCGGACTTGAACTCGATCTAACATCTCTGGAGAGACCTGGAAATAGCTGTGCATCCAACCTGACAGAGCTTGAGAGGATCTGCAGAGAAGACAGGTGTGTCAAGCTTGCAGCATCATACCCAAGAAGACTCGAGGCTGTAATCACTGCCAAAGGTACTTTAACAAAGTACTGAGTAAAGGGTCTGAATACTTATGTAAATGTGATATTTCCGTTTTTTATAAATTTGCACAAAAAAAACGTCATTATGGGGTATTGTGTGTAGATTGATGATTTAATCAATTTTAGAAAAAGGCTGTAACGTAACAAAATGTGGAAAATGTCAAGGGGTCTGGATACTTTCCAAATGCACTAGGGAGAAATATAGGCAATCATGGTTAGCCAGGATGGATCCTGAGATAATGTAAGGGTTGGACATGCCAAGAGATGAGTCCTGACTGGTCTGTAATGTCACAAGCTGCTGTCTGTAAATCGGGGGCTTCCCTGGTCATTGTATACAGTAGATAATATTTGCTACTGCTGATTTTTGGAAAGGTACACCTATGGACAACTGCATAAGTGTTTCTACAGCTCTCAAAAGCATTGCTGCCCTGAATTTAGTTGGTGCTATCAACAAAGCTCAGTAGGAAAAAGTAGAGCGACTACTTTCTGGAGGGAAATGCCGTGTTGACTCACATGCATTAACATTTGAATTCTTAAAGAGATGGGTGGGGCTACGGCTTAGGAGGGTGTGAATGACACTGAATAGGCGTACACAAAGAAGAGCTCTCGAACAAGTGTGAAAATCTTTCAAGAGCATTTTGCCTACTTGTTTCCTTTAGTGTGGGATAACAAGTTTATTACTTTTCAAAGCAACATAATATCCCATGTTTCCTCCAACTACAGTGTATGATATCCATTATGAAGGTCTGAGTCTGTACTTTTAAAGTGTAAAAGGGATAATGGTCATTTTGGCAATGAGGCCATTTATCTACTTCCCGAGAGACTGATGAACTCGTGAATACCATTTTTGTGTATCTCTGTTCCCATAGACTACCAGTCATTGCGCTAACACTAGTTAACAATTGTGCTTACGCTAGTTAGTGACTTCCTTCAAACTGCACATAGATACATACAATTTAATGTTACCCACTTGTTCATCTGACTTTGGGAAAGTAGATAAAGGGCCTAAATCCCAAACTAGCCCTTTAAGCTCACTTAGAGAAATTCCATCACAATTAACATCCAATACATACCTCTTCTGCTAATGTTATAATGTGCATATTTTCGTGATTTGCACAAAGTTCCACCACTCCGCAAATTATTTTTGCTGCATTTGTTTGGAAACCGTCCTCACTTCGAAAATCTTCTGCCCTGCGATAGTCAACATCATATTCAGAAAATTCCCATCTGATCATTCTTGATTCGACCACTTTGTCATTTTATGAAAGCATTACTCTGTGGGAAGATCTTAATTCACTGATTTCTCTTAATTAAACAAGTTACAAGATCATGAACTTAGCCTACTATTTGATTTTTGTAACAAGATGCTTCTGTCTAACAGATTATGACAACTTTTCAGATAACTGGTTATTTTCATTTGACCATATTAAAAGATAGTTGTTCTATGCTAATATAACATTTTACAATGTCATCTATACATTTTCAAAATTATACATATATCGTGTGAAAACTTTAAGCAGCTTACCTTTCCAAAAACCTCTGCAAGAGCAACAGAAAAGATGATGACCTTTATTACAACAAATTGTAATTTACATTAAATTAAACTTCTAATTATCACAACTCAACCAGATAAATAAGATTCTTACTGTATCAGCCATGTTCTCTGCGAGCATTGACGTGTGTAGCCTGCCACAAAGTTGATGTGAACTGTCAAGTGTATAATAATCACATGACACCATGTAGGAGTGGTTGTCCACAAGGTTGGCAACACATTGCACGAGCTGAATTTCCTTAGCTGAAGCCCCACCCACATGGCCAGAGATTCCCCTCCCCACGTTTCCCAGGTATGAATTTTAGTCCCTCACTAGAGGGGAAGGAAGAACACAAGCAGTATTTCTGACATCAAGGAGAGAAAATTATAAGGGCTGTCAGTGCAAAAAAACTAAATGCGACAGTGGTGTAATACATAATTCAAATCTCCAAACATGGTTAGTGTTATTATAATATAATTACTTTTTAATCTAACAGTCTGTCATAATTGACTATGACACATTTTTTTACTTTTCTGCCATATGCACTTTAGTGAACTTTAACTTCCAGCTAACCTAAATGTTACACTATTTGATTCCCACCAGGGGTTTACTTGAGATCAGGGGTGGGAGAGGTTCATCAAATGTGATAAAAAATATACACTGCTCAAAAAAATAAAGGGAACACTAAAATAACACATCCTAGATCTGAATGAATGAAATATTTTTATTAAATACTTTTTTCTTTACATAGTTGAATGTGCTGACAACAAAATCGCACAAAAATGATCAATGTAAATCAAATTTATCAACCCATGGAGGTCTGGATTTGGAGTCACACTCAAAATTAAAGTGGAAAACCACACTACAGGCTGATCCAACTTTGATGTAATGTCCTTAAAACAAGTCAAAATGAGGCTCAGTAGTGTGTGTGGCCTCCACGTGCCTGTATGACCTCCCTACAATGCCTGGGCATGCTCCTGATGAGGTGGCGGATGGTCTCCTGAGGGATCTCCTCCCAGACCTGGACTAAAGCATCCGCCAACTCCTGGACAGTCTGTGGTGCAACGTGGCGTTGGTGGATGGAGCGAGACATGATGTCCCAGATGTGCTCAATTGGATTCAGGTCTTGGGAATGGACGGGCCAGTCCATAGCATCAATGCCTTCCTCTTGCAGGAACTGCTGACACACTCCAGCCACATGAGGTCTAGCATTGTCTTGCATTAGGAGGAACCCAGGGCCAACCGCACCAGCATATGGTCTCACAAGGGGTCTGAGGATCTCATCTCGGTACCTAATGGCAGTCAGGCTACCTCTGGCGAGCACATGGAGGGCTGTGCAGCCCCACAAAGAAATGCCACCCCACACCATGACTGACCCACCGCCAAACCGGTCATGCTGGAGGATGTTGCAGGCAGCAGAACGTTCTCCACGGCGTCTCCAGACTCTGTCACGTCTGTCACATGTGCTCATGTGCTCAGTGTGAACCTGCTTTCATCTGTGAAGAGCACAGGGCGCCAGTGGCGAATTTGCCACTCTTGGTGTTCTCTGGCAAATGCCAAACGTCCTGCACGGTGTTGGGCTGTAAGCACAACCCCCACCTGTGGACGTCAGGCCCTCATACCACCCTCATGGAGTCTGTTTCTGACCGTTTGAGCAGACACATGCACATTTGTGGCCTGCTAGAGGTCATTTTGCAGGGCTCTGGCAGTGCTCCACCTGCTCCTCCTTGCACAAAGGTGGAGGTAGCGGTCCTGCTGCTGGGTTGTTGCCCTCCTACGGCCTCCTCCACGTCTCCTGATGTACTAGCCTGTCTCCTGGTAGCGCCTCCATGCTCTGAACACTACGCTGACAGACACAGCAAACCTTCTTGCCACAGCTCGCATTGATGTGCCATCCTGGATGAGCTGCACTACCTGAGCCACTTGTGTGGGTTGTAGACTCCGTCTCATGCTACCACTAGAGTGAAAGCACCGCCAGCATTGAAAAGTGACCAAAACATCAGCCAGGAAGCATAGGAACTGAGAAGTGGTCTGTGGTCACCACCTGCAGAACCACTCCTTTATTGGGGGTGTCTTGCTAATTGCCTATAATTTCCACCTTTTGTCTATTCCATTTGCACAACAGCATGTGAAATTTATTGTCAATCAGTGTTGCTTCCTAAGTGGACAGTTTGATTTCACAGAAGTGTGATTGACTTGGAGTTACATTGTGTTGTTTAAGTGTTCCCTTTATTTTTTTGAGCAGTGTATATTTTAAAGTTAACAGAAATACTTATTTGTATAGCACCTTTCCTACACAAAAACCTGCTTTACAAAGAAAAGATTCCTGGAGGATCCTTTAGGGGTTCCTTAGATTGCTACACCAGGGGAACCCCTGAAGGTGCCTCCAGGAACCTTTTTATTAAGGTTCTCTACATGTCAAGTATTGAATTTCAAGCACAGATTATACTACAAAGACCAGGGAGCTTTTTCAAAAGCTTCATAAAGAAGGTCAGTGATTAGTAGATGGGTAACAATATCAAATCAGACATTGAATATCTCTTTAAGCATGGTATAGTTAATAATTATACTGTAGATTATATATTAAACCACCCAGACACATCAAAGATAGTCATCCTGCTGAACTGAGCTGCAGGACAGGAATGAAACTGCTCAGGGATGTTACCATGAGGCCATTGGTGACAACAGCTACATAGTTAAATGGCTACATAGTTAAATGGCTGTGATGGAAGAAAACTGAGGATGGACCAACAACATTGTAGTGACTCTCAATAATAAACTAAACGACAGTGAAAATTAATACAAATATACAGAATATAAATATTCCAAAACATGCAACAAGGCACTAAAGTAATACTCAACAACAAAAAAACACAGCAAAGGAATACACTTTTTGGGTTAAATGCAAAGCCTTACAGTGCATTCAGACCCATTGACCTTTTCCATATTGTTATGTTACAGCCTTATTGTAAAATGTATTAAAATGCTTTTACCCCCTCATCAACCTACACACAATACCCCATAATGATAAAGCGAAAACAGGTTTGGCCGTTTCTCCAATTCATCTTTGCAGATCCTCTCAAGTTCTGTCAGGTTGGATGGGGAGCTTTGCTGCACAGCTATTTTCGGGTCTCTCCAGAGATCGGGTTCAAGGACATTCAGAGACCTGTCCCGAAGCCACTCCTTTGTTGTCTTGGCTGTGTGCTTAGGGTCGTTATCCTGTTGGAAGGTGAACATTTGCTCCAGTCTGAGGTCCTGAGCGCTCTAGAGCAGGTTTTCATCAATGATCTCTCTGTACTTTGCTCCCTTCATCTTTCCCTCAATCCGGACTAGTCTCCCAGTCGCTGCCGCTGAAAAACATCCCCACAGCAGACCTGTGCCTCGCTCATCATGCTTCACCATAGGGATGGTGCCAGGTTTCCTCCAGACATGAAGCCTGGCATTTAGACCAGAGAGTCTTGTTTCTCATCGTCAGAGAGTCCTTTAGGTGACTTTTGGCAAACTCTAAGCGGGCTGTCATGTGCCTTTTACGGAGGAGTAGCTTCTGTCTGGCCACTCTACCATAAAGGCCTGATTGGTAGAGTGCTGCAGAGATGGTTGTCCTTCTGGTTCTCCCATCTCCACAGAGGAACTCTGGAGCTCTATCAGAGTGACCATCGGGTTCTTCGTTACCTCCCTGACCAAGGCCCTTCTCCCTCGGTTGCTCAGTTTGGCCGGGTGGCCAGCTCTAGGTAGAGTCTTGGTGGTTCCAAACTTCTGATGGTGGCCACTGTGTTCTTGGGGACCTTCAATGCTGCAGATATTTGTTGGTACACTTCCCAGACCTGTGCCTCGCTCTATGGACAATTCTTTCGACCTCATGACTTGGTTTTTGCTCTGACATGCACTGTCAACTTTGGGACCTTATATAGACAGCTGTGTGCCTTTCCAAATCATGTCCAATCAATTGAATTTACCACAGGTGGACTCCAATCAAGCTTTCGAAACATCTCAGGGATGATCAATGGAAACAGGATGCACTTGAGCTCAATTTCGAGTCTCATAACAAAGGGTCTGAATACAACATATGTAAATAAGGTGTTTCTGTTTTTATTTGTATTACATTTGCTAAAATTTCTTAACCTGTTTTTGCTTTGTCATTAAAGGGTATTGTGTGTAGATTGATGAGGACATTGTTTTATTTAATCCATTTTAGAATAAGGCTCTAACGTAACAAAATGTGACAAAAGTCAAGGGGCCTGAATACTTTCATAATGCACTGTATTTTTGGGGCAAATCCAACACAACACATCACTGAGTAACTGCCTCCTTAATTTCAAACATGGTGGCTGCATTATGGTATGGGTATGCTTGACATGGGAAAATACTGGGGAGTTTTTCAGTATAAAAAGAAACGGGAAACAGACAAAATCCTACAGGAAAACCTGCTTCAGTCAAATCAGATATTATTTGTCACATGTGCCAAATACAACAGGTGTAGCCCTTAACCAACAATGCAGAGTAAAAAAAAAAGGTTGAAAATATTTGCTAAAAAAATAAAGTAACATTATAAGTTAGTTTAGGTAATTGAGGTAATATGTGCCTGTAGGTAGGGGTAAAGTGACTATGCATTAATAATAAACATTAAGTAACAGCAGCATAAACAAAGGGGTCAATGCAAATAGATACCAGCATACTGATGAGCATTATATATAATTTGCAATATAAATATATGCAAAAGGTGCATGAAGAGTGCAATAGATAAACATTTTGGTTACTCAACCATCATCAGTGTCATAGGGAACACCTATCTTATATTAAAGAGGATAAACACAGTTTATCACAATTAGAACGCGGCTTCTTTTTGGGGTGTTCTACTGTAGCTCTTTCACACTGCTTCTCTGGCATCTGTTGAGAATACATTTGCCAATATGAGGAATGAATCCATAAGAATGACAAAATAATGTCTAAGTAGAGCTTGTCACATTGAATTCGCCCTGAATAAAACCTTTTCATTGTTGTTTATGCTTGATTTAAACTAATAACACATTTATAAAATGATTTACAATTAAGGTGCAAAGTATAACAAAAATTAACCTTTTTTTTCTGCATGATCTGCGTTGGTAATTTGCGTTGGATGATTTCAAGGTTTTTCATAAATTCTTCTTCTGTTGACTTCAGGAAACACTTATGTGCATCCTCTTTTTTCTGCATCTCATCACTGTCACGTTCAACATCAGACCATTCTTCTGGTGTCTGAAAAAGTGGATTTAAATAGTTGTAACATTAGTGGCCTGCCCTTTGGGGTTTAGCCGCTAAACCTCTACTTTCAAATAATTGTATAAGTATAATAATACTTCCCTCTTGAAACTTAATTATAAGGTAGACACATACATCGCTAATCAGTTTTGATCTTACCATGTCTGCAAAACACTGGCCACGGTAGAAGGTTTTGATTCCTGGGTAATTCAGCCCTGATTCAAACAGATTTTTCATACTCTTTGCAACCAGATGAAGACACTCTGTCTCGTAAGCATACACCTTCCAGTCCTCACCTACCAAAATCAACAGTTGCCCACTCTCTGCCTCACACTCATCAAAACCATCTATTACACCAATCACTACCATCTTCACTTCCTCTTTAAGGTAGAATTTGCTCAACTCTTCTATTTCTTTCTTGTTTCCTTTGTAAACAGTGTCGTCTTGGTGCCCGATCTTCAACGTGTACTTTTTTTTGTCAAGTGAAATCCTTTCATTACAATGTGCTGTCACTTTGTCTGAAACACATCTAAACAAATCTATTGAAAACACAAAAATGCAACATTAGTACACAATGTAATATGTCATATGCGTGTTATTTCACTTATCTTCAACAAGAGCAAGATCATTACAATTTCTCAGAAGCCTGAACAACATACCTAATAGCCATCACCCTCCACAAATTCCAACCAAAAGCAGCTCATAGATTATGTTAACACAAGGTATGTGGACACCTGCTCGTCGAACATCTCATTCCAAAATCATGGGCATTAATATGGAGTTGGTCCCCCCTTTGCTGCTCTAACAGGCTCCACTCTTCTGGGAAGGCTTTCCACTAGAAGGTGGAATATTGCTGAGGGGATTTCCATTCAGCCACAAGAGCATTAGTGAGGTTCGGTACTGATGCTGGGTGATTAGGCCTTGCTCACAGTCGGAGTTCCAATTCATCCCAAAGGTGTTCGATGTGGTTGAGGTCAGGGCTCTGTGTAGGCCAGTCAAGTTCTTCTCCATCACTGGAACTAAGGGGCCTAGCCCAAACCATGAAAAACAGCCCCAGACCATTATTCCTCCTTCACCAAACTTTACATTTGGCATTATGGATTCGGGCAGGTAGCATTCTCCTGGCATCCGCCAAACCTTGATTTGTCTGTCAGACTGCCAGATGGTGAAGCGTGATTCATCAGTCCAGAGAATGCGTTTCCACTGCTCCAAAGTCCAATGGCGGCAGGCTTTACACAGCTCTAGCCGATGTTTGGCATTGCGCATGGTGTTCTTAGGCTTGTGTGCGGCTGCTCGGCCATGGAAACCCATTTCATGAATCTCTCAAAGAACAGTCTTATGCTGACGTTGCTTCCAGAGGCAGTTTGGAACTCGGTAGTGAGTGTTGCAACCACGGACTAGCGATTTGTACATGCTACAGCACTCGGAAGTCACGTTCTGTGAGCTTGTGTGGCCTACCACACAGTGGCTGAGCCGTTGTTGCTCCTAGATGTTTCCACTTCACAATAACAGCACTTACAGTTGACCGGGGCAGCTTTAGCAGAGCAGAAATTTGACAAACAGACTTGTTGTCATATGACGGTGCCACATTGAAATTCACTGAGCTTTTCAGGGAGGGCTATTCTACTGCCAATGTTTGTCTATGGAGATTGCATGACTGCATGCTCGGTTTCATACACCTGTCAGCAAAAGGTATGGCTGAAATAGCTGAATCCACTAATTTGAAGGGGTGTCCACATACTTAGTGTAGCTGTGGTGAATGATGTAACCTTGCTGCCTTGTCAGTCTTTGATTTTGTATCTTGGATTTTGCACAACAACTTGCATATTTGCACTTCTTATCATATTGCACTTATTCTAGGCTATATGTACTGTATATACTGTGCCTTAGAAAGTATTCACACCAATTGACTTACTCATTTTTTTATTGTTTTTATGTTTATCATAAGTTCCAAAGAGTAAAAATGTCCCTCAGTCGAGTAGTGAATTTCAAGCACAGATTCAACCACAAAGAACAGGGAGGTTTTCGATTTTAAGAAAGGCATTGATGTTTATGGTTAGGTACACATTGGAGCAACGATACGCACCGCATCGATTATATGCAACGCAGGACACGCTAGATAAACTAGTAATATCATCAACCATGTGTAGTTAACTAGTGATTATGATTGATTGATTGTTTTTTTTAAAGATAAGTTTAATGCTAGCTAGCAACTTACCTTGGCTTACTGCATTCGCGTAACAGGCAGGCTCCTCGTGGAGTGGAATGTAATCAGGTGGTTAGAGCGTTGGACTAGTTAACTGTAAGGTTGCAAGATTGAATCCCCCGAGCTGACAAGGTAAAAATCTGTCGTTCTGCCCCTGAACGAGACAGTTAACCCACCGTTCCTAGGCCGTCATTGAAAATAAGAATGTGTTCTTAACTGACTTGCCTAGTTAAATAAAGATTAAATAAAAGGTGTAAAAAAAAACTTTAAAAAACGGCCAAATCGGTGTCCAAAAATACTGATTTCCGATTGTTATGAAAACTTGAAATCTTGAAATTGGCCATTCTGATTAATCGGTCGACCTCTAACCTGGATTGCACGATATTTGCCCATTGTTATTTTTAAAGGTCTTCAAGCTCTGTCAAGTTGGTTGTTGATCATTGCTAGACAGCAATTTTCAAGTCTTGCCCTAGATTTTCAAGCAGACTTAAGTGAAAACTGTAACTAGGCCACTCAAGAACATTCAATGCCGTATTGGTAAGCAACGCCAGTATAGATTCGACCTTGTGTTTTTGGTTATTGTCCTGCTGAAAGGTGACTTTGTCTACCATTGTCTGTTGGAAAGCAGACAGAACCAGGTATTTCTCTATGACTATTTTGCCTGTGCTTAGCTCTATTCCGATTTTTTTTCTTTAAAAAAAACTCCCTAGACCTTGCTGATGACAATCATACCTATAACATCATGAGTGGTACTCAGTAATGTGTTGTATTGGATTTGCGCCAAACATAATACTTTCTGTATAGGCTTCCTTTTCAATCTGTCATTTAGGTTAATATTGTGGAGTAACTTCAATGTTGTTGGTCAATCCTCAGTTCTCCTATCAAAGCCATTAAACTCTCTGATTTTTAAATCACCATTGGCCTCATCGTGAAATCCCTGAGAGGGTTCCTTCCTCTCCAGCAACTTAGTTAGGAAGGACGCCTGTATTTTTGTAGTGACTGGGTGTATTGATACACCATCCGAAGCCTAATTAATAACTTCACCTTGCTCAAAGGGATATTCAGTGTCTGCTTTTTTTTTTTTTTTTTTACACATATAGCAATTGGTGACCTTCTTTGCGAGGCATTCAATACACATAAGTATATATTTTTAAACCTGCATATTTAGCTAAAAGAAATCCAGGTTAGCAGGCAATATTAACCAGGTGAAATTGTGTCACTTCTCTTGCGTTCATTGCACGTAACAGTTTGGGCCGCCTAATTTGCCAGAATTTTACGTAATTATGACATAACATTGAAGGATGTGCAATGTAACAGGAATATTTAGACTTAGGGATGCCTCCCGTTAGATAAAATACGGAAAGGTTCCGCATTTCACTGAAAGAATAAACGTCTTGTTTTCGAGATGATAGTTTCCGGATTCGACCATATTAATGACCTAAGGCTCGTATTTCTGTGTGTTATTATGTTATAATTAAGTCTATGATTTGATAGAGCAGTCTGACTGTGCGATGGTAGGCACCAGCAGGCTCGTAAGCATTCATTCAAACAGCACTTTTGTGCGTTTTGCCAGCAGCTCTGCTGTTTATGACTTCAAGCCTATCAACTCCTGAGATTAGGCTGGTGTAACCGATGTGAAATGGCTAGCTAGTTAGCGGGGTGCGCGCTAGTAGCGTTTGAAACGTCACTCGCTCTGAGACTTGGAGTGGTTGTTCCCCTTGCTCTGCAAGGGCCGAGGCTTTTGTGGAGCGATGGGTAACGCTGCTTCGAGGGTGGCTGTTGTCGTTGTGTTCCTTCCTTCGAGCCCAGGTAGGAGCGAGGAGAGGGATGGAAGCTATACTGTTACACTGGCAATACTAAAGTGCCTATAAGAACATCCAATAGTCAAAGGTTAATGAAATACAAATGGTATAGAGAGAAATAGTCCTATAATTCCTATAATAACTACAACCTAAAACTTCTTACCTGGGAATATTGAAGACTCATGTTAAAAGGAACCACCAGCTTTCATATGTTCTCATGTTCTGAGCAAGGAACTTAAACGTTAGCTTTCTTACATAGCACATATTGCACTTGTACTTTCTTCTCCAACACTTTGTTTTTGCATTATTTAAACCAAATTGAACATGTTTCATTATTTATTTGAGGCTAAATTGTTTTTATTGATGTATTATATTAAGTTAAAATAAGTGTTCATTCAGTATTGTTGTAATTGTCATGATCACAAATACATAAAAAAAAAAAAAACAACAACATCCGATTAATCGGTATCTGCTTTTTTGGTCCTCCAATAATCGGTATCGGCGTTGAAAAATCATAATCGGTCGACCTCTAATCCAGGTGTACAAAGCTCTTACAGAGTATTTTGTGTAGATCGTTGACAAAAAACTACAATGAGATCCATTTGAATCCCACTTTTTAACACAACAAACTGTGGAAAAAGTCAAGGGGTGTGAATACTTTCTGAAGGCACTGTATGTTGTATCATATGGTTTTATGTTGTGTGTTTTTATAAAACAAATTTAGGCTTCACTCAAATTGCCCATCTGGGACAGTAAAGATGTTCTGGTTAGGTCAAGAAGAAATTTCCGGAGAAACTTCAAAGTGTGAAAACTATCGATCATTGGATAATGTTGGAACAATCTTTCTCTGAAGTATGAACAACAAACATCTTATGTGTAACTCATCACCTTCCACAATTACAAAGATCATTAGACTAAGATGGCTTCAGGTATGAATAGGCAGTAGTACCTTCAATCTGGCATTGTAGGAAAGCATTCATAATAATCCCCGTGGTGCTGTTTGAGAGGAATAACCAAACAATTAGACAATATGGAACAATAGCATTTTGGTTTAGAATACATCTTCTGTCATACAGTACCAGGTCACCCATAAAAACATTTCATTGTAATGAAACTTAAAGCTACAGTCTGGCATTCTATAAAATTAAAATAATAAAAAGAAAAAGAAGATCAACGACCAAACACTTATTAGACAAGCAACTGATGGATGGGGTTTGATTATCTATTTAAAAAAAATATTGCCTAGTCAGGACATTATTACCATTCCAGCTGGCTGATAGGCATTATTAGGTAGGTAATGTTAAACTAGGGGATACTTCCTCAATTCACAACATGGAAGGCAACACGTTTTCTAAAATTCCATGTGTAGTTGCATGAGGTTTGTTTGAATTTAGAAAAAAATTATACTTCTTCCAAATGCTGACCTCTGACGTCGCCTACTAAGAAAATGGAAAAGTGACTTTTAAACTTGTTGCATGCTATTTTATGTCAATCAAGGTTAGGTTTAGGGTTAGAAAAATGGTGACCATTACAGCTATAGGTGCATTGTGTTACAAATGAAGGTTAGGATTTAGGGTTATGGCTAAAATAGGTTATACCTAGGGTTAAGGCAAAAAAAAGTATGGGTTTATAGCTCTTGCTTCTTCTTGTGGCCTTTTGTGGGTACTACATAACTCATTCGTGACACTTGTTAGGTTCATAATCTGAGGTAGCAACTGCGTCAGATCTACAGATCAAGGAGCTAGACCTTTACATTTGGTTTGCAACTCAGTGAACATGCGCAGCATTCGCTCAATTTGATGTGAAAAAACAGATTTCGACGCATATCAAATTACCCAGCAGCCATTTAGAAACAACAAATCGTAAAAAAAAAAGGTTATATCTTATTATTATTATTTTTTTAATGGCTGTTTAAATCGGCCACATCTTGACAAAGAGGAGAGGGACATGCATTTTGTTCAGGTTTACACCTTTTCTGAAAAAAAAATATGGTTAACCATGACCATAAAAGGTTTAACGGCTATAGTGATCGTTTACATTCGGTTAACAACAACCCATGCGAACAGTTATATTGTGCTTAAAGTAGCCGTAACATGTTACAAATAAATTACATGAGGTAATCCTCCGGGTTCCAGAGAGCAGGTCTCAGTGCCAACAATAGCGAAGCCGGCATTGCTTGATGTATACGGTGCCCAATAGAGCTAATAGGAGCTGACAGTGAAAAATGCGCTGAATTAAATCCTGTTTTTCCGCGATCACTTCAAAATGACGGCAAGCAGCTAATATTATGAAACTGGGCTCCACGGCGGATGCATTTAACTAGTTTTTATCAGAAAAAAGTTTTGTTAAAAATGTAATGTGTCCAGCCTAGACTACTGTAGTTGGCATTAAACAAAGGCTAAACAAACATACCAATTTGACTTGAAGGAACAGAGGGGTGTAGTACAAAGCAGGATCAATTAGTTACCTAGCTAACTTTGATAAACAACCAGAAATAACTACTGATTTTATGGTTCATGTGTTTTTGGTTGTTGATTCAATTATATCATTCCCATTTCAAGGTTATCTTTAACTAGTAGGCTAGCTTTTTTTTTATTTTATTTTTTTACTTGCTATATTGTATTTACTTCGCCACCATGGCCTTTTTATATTTTTATTTATTTATATATATATATTTTGTTTGCCTTCACCTCCCTTATCTCACCTCACTTGCTCACATTGTATATAGACTTATTTTTCACTGTATTATTGACTGTATGTTTGTTTTACTCCATGTGTAACTATGTGTTGTTGTATGTGTCGAACTGCTTTGCTTTATCTTGGCCAGGTCGCAATTGTAAATGAGAACGTGTTCTCAATTTGCCTACCTGGTTAAATAAAGGTGAAATAAAATAGTCAAGACTAGTGACATTTCAATAAATGTTCTCTATTTTTATCTACGTTGTCAAATGAGACATCGTTTTGTGACTCACCTGTTCATTCTGACAGAAAATAGTCTTCCTCTTGAATAGAACCATTGATCTGCGTCCTTCAACCAAAGGACCTTTATTTTATATCCTGCTATTCCTGCCTGCTGAATGTTTCCCTTCCTTGTTAGCTGCTCCTCCTCATTTGCAAATGTGGAGACATGCAAAAACAGTGTTGCCAACTTAGCGAGTATTCAGACCCCTCTAGCAACACATTTTCAAAAAAAATCGACTAGCAACAAATATAGCGACTTTTTCTGGTGTTATTGGAGACTTTTAGAGACTCTGACGTGAAAGCACGTATCGTTCTTACTCTTCTCAATGAGCAGCGGGTGCTGCCGTGGGCCCCACCCCGTCCTAAAGCATTCACAGGCGGTCCAGTCCTCGCGCAGCAGTCCCTCCCAGCTGCAGTCAGAGCAGGAGCTGTTCATCCCTCCACGTCCAGACTGCAAATGAATCGCGCATGCGGGAAGCCGCCGCTATCTGATTCCGCCCTGGTTTGCATTCAGGGCGGGATGTAAACGTAAATGTTCTGTCTAAAATAAATCACTGCACAAAAATAAATCACTGCATTTGACTCACACAGCCTCAGTCACTTACTCACCTTGTCCATTGTGTGTGTGCCTCTCTGTGACATAAGCTAAACATCTCATCATGTCTCAGTCTAAACTGTACTCTCAAAAATACAGAAAGGAATGGGAATCAAACCCTGAATTCAAAGGCTGGTTGAAGCCGTTTATTGGAGATGATACACGGGCATACTGCCTGTATTATAAGGCTGATTTCTACGCCAAACTTAGTGATGTAAAAAAAAACATAACTCAAAAACATACTCAAAAGGCAAAGCCTTATAACAGTTCCACCCAAAACAAGCTGCCATTTATGGTTTAAAAAATGTACTCTGCAAAAAAGGCTGAGGCCACTATGGCATTAGCTATCGCTGAACACTGTTCCATGCTGGCATGTGATCACATTGGAGAAGTATGTAGAGCTGCTTTCTCAGACTCCACTGCTGCTACCCACTTCAAAATGCACAGGACAAAGTGTACAGAAATTATTAATGGTGTTCTAGCACCATACTTTCTGAAAAAGTTGGTCGCAGATGTGGGTGACCAGCGTTTCAGCCTCCTCCTCGATGAGTCCACGGATGTAAGTGTTTCTAAGTACCTGGGGGTTGTGATAAGGTACTTTAGTGACACCAAGCAGACAATTGTATCAACATTTATGGGGCTTGTTGAGTTGGATGGTGGAGATGCCAAATCTATAGCCCGTGCTGTTGTGGCTTTCCTTGAGAAGTGTTGTCTTAAATAAGAGAAACCCCTGGAGATAGGGACTGGCAATGCCTCTGTTATGACGGGGATTAACAATGAGGTCCATAAAGTGCTGAAGGAGGAGTATGGCCTCAAATATCTGGTTCTTATTCGCTGTGTGTGCCACTCTCTGCAGCTTGCTGTAAGTCCTGCTTCCAATGACACCATCCCCCGTAGTGTGGAGTACTTGGTACGAGAGACTTATAACTGGTTTTCAGTGTCTCCAAAGTGCAGGGAGGCCTACAAGGCCATATATGAGGAGACCATCAACTGTGGGGAGAATCCTTTACAGATAACCAAGGTGTGTGCCACACGTTGGCTTTCCATTGAACCCGCGGTTTCAAGCATTTTGGACCAGTGGGAGGAGCTTAGGCTGCATTTCGCAGTCACCAAGTCCAGTGAACACTGCTACATGGCTGAGGTGTTATACTCCATGTACAGTGATCCTCAAAACATATTGTATCTGACTTTTTTGACGTCAGTGCTGGGTGAGGTACAGTTGGCCATCAAGGCTTTTGAGGGAGAGCAAGTAGATCCTCTTACGCTACTTGACAGCTTGGTTAGCCTGATCAAGTCTGTGAGCAGCAGGGTGCTGAATCCACTTTGCGCCTGAGGATGAAAACAATGTCTGAAAGCGGTGTGTAGTCTTCACCATCTCCCTCACTAATGAGTTGAGAGTGAGACTGCCGGACAACATTGAAGCATTGCAGTACATGTCAGTTTTCAATGTGGAGGAAACTCTAAAGCACAATAAGAGCCCCGGAGAAATAGAAAAAATAGCCAAGCTCCTTGGCTACTCCCCTGCAGAGATAGACAAGATTGTCCCGTAATGGTGTGCCATCCATCTTAGTAAATGGAATGAGACAAAAACACACTGTGCTTCTGGAGTGAGATTTGGAAGTTCAGGGATGCAGCTGATATCAACCCGTTTCAAGAACTTGCCATGGCTGCTGTGTCTGTGTTGTCCTTGCCACACTCGAATGCTGAAGTCGAGAGAGTGTTCAGCCAGATGAGTGTGGTAAAAAGCAAACTTAGAAATTGGATGTCCCTGCAGACCCTTAACTCCATCCTGTACATTCGATATGGACTGAAGCTGTCTGGTGAGGCTTGCTATGAGCACCAGCTGCCTGATAATGTTTTGCAGCTTTTTGGCACATCAGCTGCTTACTCATTTAAGTCAGCTCCCTCAGTTGCTAAACCTGCCATAGAGAGCCTTGACCAAAATGACGATGACCCACTCTTTCTGTGAGCCAGCATAGCCTGTGTGTGTGTGTGGAGGGGGGTCTGGGAGAATTTATTTTTTTTAACTGAATTAGGGCCCGACTAGTTACCATAATTTTCTCACATTGCCATTGCCAGGTTTTTCTATTGTCTCTTTTTGGTCCATTTAGATCAGGGGTGTCAAACATACGGCCCGCGGGCCGGAACCGGCCCCCAAGGAGGTTCGATCAGGCCCGCAGGATAATTTGAAAGTGGAAAAAATGCATAAAAGACATGGAATTAATATTTTTAATTCGCTGCAATTCATGGATTATCCGCTAAGGGGCGCACTCTTTCCATCAGAGTAGAAGACAAGCTGCATCACTGAGACAGACTGAAAACAGCAGACGGTATCAATGCGCCATCTGCTGCTTGTTACGACGTTGTTAATACCTTGGTCTCTACCTCTCCGCTACACCCTCATTAGCCAAAATGTCGTTATCCAAACGGAGAAAAGTAGATAAGGAGTGTAGAATTTTCAAAGAAAAATGGACCACGTCCTATTTATTTACAGAGATGCACGGAAAACCTTCGTGCTTGGTGTGTTTGCAACAAGTTTCGGTATTGAAGGAATATAATATTCGACGCCACTACGAGACTCATCACAGCGAAAAATATGACGGCTTGCAAGGACAACTGAGAAGAGATAAGATTAACGAATTGCTGGCGGGTCTGAGGAAACAGCAGTCAACTTTCATCCAGAGCCGAGAAGTCAGTGAAGCAGCGGTAAAAGCCAGCTACCTAATTGCTAGCGAAATAGCATTAGCATCGAAGCCGTATTCCGACGGTGACTTTGTTAAACGATGCATGATGAAGGCGGCTGAACTTGTATGTGCCGAGAAGCGACAAGCTTTTGCTTGTACAATCAGTGGGATCAGTTGCAATGCATATTTGTGAATGATAAAAGTAAATTGCACATTTGTCTAAGGAAATATGAGGTGTTTCATGAAATGTTTTGTAAAAGGATAGTTCATTAAATTTCAATATTTTCCTAATGTTCTTGTGCTTCTTTACACCAAAACAAAGGAAAGACATGATATTTTGGTTATTTATAGCAGAGTATGGTATAATTTTAATGGTCCGGCCCACTTGACATCTCCCTAGGCCGTATGTGGCCCACGATGCGAAATGAGTTTGACACCCCTGATTTAGATTGTTAATGTAGATTGTATACAAAAAAAAATAAAAAATGTTATGGTTAAAAATGTTAACGTTTTACTGTGACTTGTTGTAGGCTCCTGAGTGGTCCATAAGGTTAAAAACCAAACCAAATTAAGAAAAAAATTAAAATAAAAAAATAAATAAAAAAGAAGTAACTCCGCCAGAGTGTCTCTTTTGGGTCACTTTTGCCGGTCCCAAGCCCGGATAAAGGAGGGGGGTTGGAATTGTGACATAAAAAAAACAAGAATCGACAGAAGAAAGTTAATTTGTAGTTCTAAACATATTTAGGGTGTTTTTTACTTACTTGTTGTCTCTCCCACGACGTTATTCCTCTCCTACAGCATCCATCACAATTACATGCACATGGCCAATTATGCAAATTAGGTGATGATGTCATTTAGCAACATCTAGCAACTTTTAGGACAGCCAATAGCTACTTTCCTTACTGAGGAGTTGGCAACACTGGCAAAAACTTCCTCGCCAGGGCCGGTGTTGTGCCGAAAATCTCCCCCCTGACAGAATTCTCCCCCCCCCCTTCTCGTTCTTCATTGCTGCGACTTGCTTGCTAGTTGAGATGTTGCTCTTCACTCCGTTGTCAGTTTAGCCTACATATCACTGATCTTAGTAGCAGAAAGCATTTTTTGTCTGCAGTTTTCAATTTGGCTATTTGTATGTGGTGGTTCTAGCTTGAATGGCGCCCTGGACGAACCCCCCCTTCAGCGGCTGTCCATGTCGCCCGCACCTAAATCCGCTACTGATTTGTATTAGTCTATAAATAAATCTCTTTGCCTGTCACGTTCTGACCATAGTTCTTGTGTGTTTTACTTGTTTTAGTGTTGGTCAGGACGTGAGCTGGGTGGGCATTCTATGTTGTGTGTCTAGTTTGTCTGTTTCTATGTTTGGCCTAATATGGTTCTCAATCAGAGGCAGGTGTTTTGTGTTGTCTCTGATTGGGAATCATATTTAGGTGGCTTGTTTTGTGTTGGGGTTTGTGGGTGGTTGTCTTCTGTCTTTGTGTTCTGCACCAGATAGGACTGTCTCGGTTTTCACATTTGTTATTTTGTATTTTTGTATAGTGTTCACGTTAACGTCTCTTTGTTTATTAAACATGTTGAACACTAGCCGCGCTGCATTTTGGTCCTCTCCTACACCAATGGAAGAAAACCGTTACATTGCCAAAATTCGTCATCTCTCCCATGTCTTATTCGACTAGTATTTTTGAAAGTGTAAGGATATTAATTCAGCCATAGTTGTTCTGAAATGTTTATTGCTTGCCAACATTTTACTCCCTCCTCTATGTTTAATATAACACACATACATGAATTATTCATTTCGGTGTCCTATCCTGACGTGAAGTTTGTTCTATAGAATGTATTTGACTCTGATGTGTGCCACAGAAAGTATTTGACTCTAGCCACAAGATCAAGGAAATTAGAAGGGGGGTTCTGGCAGGGGGAAGATTTTCGGCACAACACCTGTTCTTGCCATTCTGAGACCCAAACTAGAATAGTCCCAGATTTTAGCACGCAAATCTAGGTGGGACAAAAAAATAAATAATGTTTTATGCATGCCAGCAAAGCCACAACACTAAACAATACATTAATTGCACTATAACGGTGACAAACGGTGCCCACAAACTGTTAGGGCCTACATAAATATGTCCCAACAGCAGAGCTTTCTTTTCAGCACCATGAAGTGAATCCTTACCACCACTACACCTGACTATCAGCGGAGCCTTGTCTGGCAGCGAAACGGTTCATTCAGCCTCATTTACTGCCTTAAAAAAACATAACAAATGGCTTACTTGTTTAAACAAATGTGACTTGTTTCAGGAAACTAGGCGTATGTCGCGCATCACTACTTCACAGGAGAGCCATTTGAATGTAACTTTTATTAAAAATCTAAATGTGTTATTTTGGCATTAATACCTTCTGGAACATATGAACTTTCATGTGCCTTAATAACAAACTTGTATGCCATCTGTAATTACAAATACAATTGTTACATTTCGAGCCTAGTTGGTTTAGCCACAGACAGGAACCTTCCCGCTAGCCATGATTGGCTGAGATAATGAGTGGGCTGGACATACCGAGAAAAGTTCGGATTGGTCTGCCATGTAGCACGCTTCTGTCTATAACATGAGCTGGTCAGTATGTGTAGGTAACCCTTTCAAACACGGCTTTTTTGAAAGATTTCACATAGTAGAAATGCAAAGTGTTACATTCCACTTTATAAAAAACAGAGTTTTGAAATCAGTGGAATGCCCAGTGGAATTAGAGTATGATAGCTAACGAGATGAAGAAAATTCTGGCAGTTGATTGCAAATATGCAGAGGGAGTTGAAAAGAGAACAAACAGAAGGCTGTTGTTTAAAACACCTGTCTTCGGATTACATCTTCAAACTAAGGGCAACCATGGCATCCCTGACAGAGAGGGAGAAGCATCCATCCATGTATATGATAAGATAGTCTAGCTAGCTACATTTTCAGATATTATACTGTGAAGGAACATTTTATGTTTGTGATTTTCTAATAACCAATTCGACTGGGTTCATGCAAGTGACTGATTGATCGTGCCTGGGAGGAATCCTCACCATCAGTATAAGCAATTTGGCAGTACGACCAGAACATTGTTTTGAGAACCGAAAGGGGTATCTCAGTTTCAAGGTCTCAACTTGGAGAGAAGAACCCTCTTGAGGTATTGGTCGGTCATATGCATGAACCAAACGTTAATTAATTAATTATGAATTAGCAAAATTATGCAAATATAGCTTGTTTTTGAAAGCAGTATACAAGATAACTAACGGGACTGCCCCGGGGTAGCTCTCGACCGACGTGTACTAGGGTGCATTAAGTTTGTTGGAACTTCTCCAGCTTGCTGATAATAGATAATGATTCATTTAATATTGACTTCATGATTTGTAAATCATGACCCATCTTGAGTTGGGCTCTGGGATGGTGCAACTGTTGAGAAAGTGAGCTTATGGTTGTGTGGGGGTAAGGGCTGAGTGTGTATGTGTGTATCCCACAACTGTTGCGAAAGAAGAAGTAAAAGATGTAAGGTACAATAGAGGATGATCCACAGCTATATATAATACAAATCGAGGTGAGGGCAATGGAAATGCATATGGCAATTGATTTACTTCAATTCGGTAAATGGAACTGTATGCTCTTTTCAAAGAATGGATCCCAGTCGGTTCAGGCCTATGGGATACAGGGGGTCGAGGGTGGTCTGCCGGGCATTGGGATGACAAGCCATCTCGAGATGAGGCCTTTTAGCGGGTGGAATAGTAGGGACCAATTGGAGGTTTACTTAGTAGAAATGCAAATATCATGGTACAACTATATAGACACTCAATCATTATGTTACTTTTTAATAGTACGTTTACAAAAATATATTCTGATTAAAAGAATGAAAGGTGTGTCTCATGGTAAGTGGTGAAATAAGTATAGCCAGTTACAATTGTAATGGCTTAGCAGATAATAAGAAAAGACGATCAGTATTTACCTGGCTAAAAGAGAAGGATTATAATATTTATTGTTTACAGGAAACCCATTCAACAGTTTTAGATGAAGTTTTGTGGAAAAAGAACTGGGTGGGCAAAATATATTTCTCCCATGGGCAAAGAAATTCAAAAGGGGTGATGATCTTAATTAACAATAATTTTGATCCAAATGTGCAAATTGTCCAAACAGATCCTCAAGGTAGATGGATTATTTTAAATATGTTATTGGACAATAAACAAATATGGCTTGTTAACCTATACGGTCCGAATAATGATGATCCAAGCTTCTTTGAAAATATATATAAGAATTTATCAACTCTACAAGCAACACTAGACTCTATTATTATAATGGGAGATTTTAATACGGTCTTAAATAGCTCTATAGACCGGAAAGGAAATCACACTACAAATTATCACCCTCAGGCACTTAAGGAAATCATGAATGTCATGGATATATTGGAATTAGTGGATATATGGAGACTTAAATACCCTGATTTAGTGAGATATACATGGCGGAGGCTGAATCAAGCTAGTCGTCTTGACTACTTTCTTATTCCATTCTCTCTGGCACCAAAAGTTAAAAAAGTGTTGATAGGGGATAGAATGCGGTCGGATCATCACATAATTGGCATATATATTTCTCTTACAGAATTTCCACGTGGGCGAGGATATTGGAAATTTAATCAAAGTCTACTAGATGATAAATTGTTTAGAACTAGGACAGAAGATTTTATAACTGACTTTTTCAGACATAACATAGGTACAGCAGATCCCCTTATTGTATGGGACACTTTTAAGTGTGCCTTTAGAGGCCATGCAATTCAGTACTCATCTATAAAACAAAAGCAATTTAGATCAAAAGAGTCCATATTAACAAAGGAAATTGAAGGACTAACAGTACAGTTAGATAGCAATAAAAACGGTACCATAGAGGCACAGAATAATTTAGAGGAAAAACAAAAAGAAATGGAGGAACTTATTCAAGAAAGATCCAGTGTAATATATTATAAAAATAAAGCGAACTGGATGGAATATGGGGAAAAATGCACCAAATTCTTTTTCAATCTTCAATATAGAAATGCTACCAAAAAAAATGTATTAAAACTTGTGACAAATGATGGAGTCACGCATGATTCACCAAAAGATATTTTGAAAGAGGAAGTAAAGTACTTTAAGAATATGTTTTCGTTTCAGGCTCCTCCATCTCCACTAACTGAAACTAATTGTATGGATTTTTTTCCTATTAATAATGTAAAATTAACATCTGAACAGAAAGACTCATGTGAAGGCCAAATTACAGAGGAGGAACTGCTTGTTGCAATTGGGGCCTTTAAAGATGGGAAAACTCCAGGGCTGGATGGCATACCAGTGGAAGTATACAAAACGTTTTTTGATATACTCAAAGGACCATTATTAACTTGTTTTAACCACTCCTATATAAATGGTAGATTATCAGACACACAACAAGAAGGTCTTATATCGTTATTACTGAAACAGGACCCAAGTGGTATATATAAAGATCCAGTCCAATTAAAAAATTGGAGACCTCTTACACTTCAGTGTTGTGATGCAAAAATCCTAGCAAAATGCTTGGCGCATAGAATAAAAAAAGTTTTGTCAGATATTATTCATCCTAATCAGACAGGTTTTTTACATGGACGATACATTGGAGATAATATAAGGCAAGTACTGGAAACAATAGAACACTATGAGATATCGGGGACACCAGGCCTGGTTTTCATAGCTGATTTTGAAAAGGCTTTTGATAAAGTACGACTGGAGTTTATATATAAATGCCTAGAATATTTCAATTTTGGGGAATCTCTTATAAAATGGGTTAAAATTATGTATAGTAACCCTAGGTGTAAAATAGTAAATAATGGCTACATCTCAGAAAGTTTTAAACTATCTAGAGGAGTAAAACAAGGTTGTCCACTATCGGCATATCTATTTATTATTGCCATCGAAATGTTAGCTGTTAAAATTAGATCAAACATTAATATTAAAGGATTAGAAATCCATGGCTTAAAAACTAAGGTGTCATTGTACGCTGATGATTCATGTTTTCTTTTAAAACCACAACTAGAGTCTCTCCAGGGCCTCATAGAAGATCTAGATACCTTTGCTATCCTCTCTGGATTAAAACCAAATTATGATAAATGTACCATATTACGTATTGGATCACTAAAAAATACACATTTTATATTGCCATGTAGTTTACCAATTAAATGGTCTGACGGAGATGTGGACATACTCGGTATAAAAATCCCAAAAGAAAGAAATGATCTCACTCCAATAAATTTTTATAGAAAGTTAGCAAAAATAGATAAGATCTTGCTACCATGGAAAGGAAAATACCTGTCTATTTGTGGAAAAATCACCCTAATTAACTCTTTAGACATATCACAGTTTACCTATTTGCTTATGGTTTTGCCTACACCTAGTGACCTGTTTTTTAAATTATATGAACAAAAAATATTAAATTTTATTTGGAACGGCAAGCCAGATAAAATTAAAAGGGCCTATTTATATAACGAATATGAATTCGGAGGGCAGAAATTATTAAATATTAAAGCATTAGACCTCTCACTAAAGGCATCGGTCATACAAAAGTTATACTTAAATCCAAACTGGTTCTCTAGTAAACTGGTACGAATGTCTCATCCTATGTTCAAGAAGGGCCTTTTTCCCTTTATTCAGATTACACCTGCTCACTTTCGGTTGTTTGAAAAGGAAATAATCTCCAAAATATCCTTATTCTTTAAACAAGCCTTAGAAAGTTGGTTGCAATTTCAGTTTAATCCACCTGAAAGGACGGAACAAATAGTACAACAAATATTGTGGTTAAATTCAAATATAATAATTGATAAAAAAACTGTATTTATCGAAGAAATGTTTAAAAAAGGTATAATTTTTGTGAATGATGTCATAAATAGGACTGGTGGAGTTATGTCACACATGCAGCTAACACAGACATATGGAAAAGTCTGCTCTACCCAAAATTACAACCAATTAATTGCAGCATTACCACAAAAATGGAAGAGGCAAGTAGAAGGGGAAAAAAGTAAGGAACTTGTATGTCGGCCCTGTATTAAATAACAAAAATGGTTAAAGAAAAGTGTGATAAATAAAAACATATACCAATTTCATTTAAGGACCAAAAAACTAACAGCTGTGCCATACAAATTGCAAAATAGTTGGGAAGAGATTTTCGATGTACCCATTCCATGGCACATGGTTTATGAATTGATACGCAAAACAACGCCGGATTCAAAACTTCGAATTTTTCAATATAAATTACTGTACAAAATTCTTGCAACTAATAGAATGTTATATATATGGGGTATACAATCTTCCCAGCTCTGCAGATTCTGTTGTGAGGAGGCAGAGTCATTAGATCATTTATTTTGGTATTGTCCATATGTAGCTCGTTTTTGGTCACAGGTCCAGGAATGGCTGAAGAATTGCAACATTTGCCTAAAACTAACGCTACAGATAGCAATACTGGGGGATTTGAAAAGCCATAGTCAATCAATCAATAATATAATAATTATTTTGGCAAAGATGTTTTTTTTTTATTTACAATCTGTGGAGGCTATGAGAATAGGAAGGTTCAGGTCTTTTGTGAAGCATCACAGCACAGTTGAGAAATGTATGGCAAATAGAAATCCGAAATGGATGATGTTGGAAGATAGATGGGAGGGGTTGGGTGGAGCTGAAGGGTGGGACTAATAACAAGATAAACAATAAAGGGCATACGGGATCTGTGAAATGTGTATAGGTGCGGAGCTTTTGTGAAATAGCACAGTTACAAGTGGAAATAAAATTGGATGGACAACAGAAATAGAGGAAGGACTAAGAACAAATAAGAGAGGACTATTGTAAAGTGGACTGTGTCTGTAAGATAGGTATAAGATGTAGAAATTGAAGGTAAAAGCAGAAGTGTTTATAAGTTTACTCCAATTGGGGGATTGGTGGTAGGGTCGCGGGGAATAATAATAAAGGCATATTCTTTAAAAAAGTATGTATGTCTATATAGGTATGTGTATGTATATACAGTGGGGAGAACAAGTATTTGATACACTGCCGATTTTGCAGGTTTTCCTACTTACAAAGCATGTAGAGGTCTGTAATTTTTATCATAGGTACACTTCAACTATGAGAGACGGAATCTAAAACAAAAATCCTGAAAATCACATTGTATGATTTTTAAGTAATTAATTTGCATTTTATTGCATGACATAAGTATTTGATACATCAGAAAAGCAGAACTTAATATTTGGTACAGAAACCTTTGTTTGCAATTACAGAGATCATACGTTTCCTGTAGTTCTTGACTAGGTTTGCACACACTGCAGCAGGGATTTTGGCCCACTCCTCCCTACAGATCTTCTCCAGATCCTTCAGGTTTCGGGGCTGTCGCTGGGCAATACGGACTTTCAGCTCCCTCCAAAGATTTTCTATTGGGTTCAGGTCTGGAGACTGGCTAGGCCACTCCAGGACCTTGAGATGCTTCTTACGGAGCCACTCCTTAGTTGCCATGGCTGTGTGCTTCGTGTCGTTGTCATGCTGGAAGACCCAGCCACGACCCATCTTCAATGCTCTTACTGAGGGAAGGAGGTTGTTGGCCAAGATCTCGTGATACATGGCCCCATCCATCCTCCCCTCAATACGGTGCAGTCATCCTGTCCCCTTTGCAGAAAAGCATCCCCAAAAAATGATGTTTCCACCTCCATGCTTCACGGTTGGGATGGTGTTCTTGGGGTTGTACTCATCCTTCTTCTTCCTCCAAACATGGCGAGTGGAGTTTAGACCAAAAAGCTCTATTTTTGTCTCATCAGACCACATGACCTTCTCCCATTCCTCCTCTGGATCATCCAGATGGTCATTGGCAAACTTCAGACGGGCCTGGACATGCGCTGGCTTGAGCAGGGGGACCTTGCGTGCGCTGCAGGATTTTAATCCATGACGGCGTAGTGTGTTACTAATGGTTTTCTTTGAGACTGTGGTCCCAGCTCTCTTCAAGTCATTGACCAGGTACTGCCGTGTAGTTTTGAGCTGATCCCTCACCTTCCTCATGATCATTGATGCCCCACGAGGTGAGATCTTGCATGGAGCCCCAGGCCGAGGGTGATTGACCGTCATCTTGAACTTCTTCCATTTTCTAATAATTGCGCCAACAGTTGTTGCCTTCTCACCAAGCTGCTTGCCTATTGTCCTGTAGCCCATCCCAGCCTTGTGCAGGTCTACAATTTTATCCCTGATGTCCTTACACAGCTCTCTGGTCTTGGCCATTGTGGAGAGGTTGGAGTCTGTTTGATTGAGTGTGTGGACAGGTGTCTTTTATACAGGTAACGAGTTCAAACAGGTGCAGTTAATACAGGTAATGAGTGGAGAACAGGAGGGCTTCTTAAAGAAAACCTAACAGGTCTGTGAGAGCCGGAATTCTTACTGGTTGGTAGGTGATCAAATACTTATGTCATGCAATAAAATGCAAATTAATTATTTAAAAATCATACAATGTGATTTTCTGGATTTTTGTTTTAGATTCCGTCTCTCACAGTTGAAGTGTACCTATGATAAAAATTACAGACCTCTACATGCTTTGTAAGTAGGAAAACCTGCAAAATCGGCAGTGTATCAAATACTTGTTCTCCCCACTGTATGTGTATAGGTATGCATACGTGTATGGATATATATATTTACCCAAAAAAATATGGGGGAATGGAAATGATGCAGACAATTACATTGGAAGCAACATTCTTTCCGCAATACTAAGCTGATCCACCCCTAAAAGGAAAAAAAATAAAAAATAAAAATAAAAATATTGACTTCAGGTGTCCCTGGTGGTAATTTCCACGACAATACGTTTTAATTTCAAGTTAAAGCTTACAACGTTACGTGTGTGATCTGTGTAGTAATATTATTTGTAGCTCATAGCCATTTGCATTGCTAGTTATAGCCTAATGTTAGCTAGCTGGCTAACATTGTTACCTGGTTGGTTAGCTACCTGCAGATTCATGCAGGGTAGTAACGTTATGAGTTGGGATTATGGTTCATTGTTTAACTAGCTAGCTACATGTCTTAACAAAAGACTCCACTATGCAAGTAACCATTTCACTACACCTTCTATATCCTGTGCATGTGACAAATAAACATAGATTATATTTGATATATTATGTGTTGACCATAGACGGTAATGTGAAGAACATAACCTGCACCAAAGTCAAATTGGTACAGTATATTTATGTTAGGCCAACGAGAGTGTCCAAGTTCTATAATTCTCCGGTAGAATGCCCTGCTTTTATTTAGTCACACTCACAACCATCAGCTATTTTCTGTCATTGGCTCGCCATTAACTTGTAAATAATGATTTTGTTGTGAGTTTATTTTCCTGTTATAATGAAGACAAATGAACTAAAATGAAGACGTTGTCAGCTATATGATATGATCATTATTTGAACTGGTTAGCCAGCTAACTTAACATTAGCTAGCTAGCTAACAAGCTAGAAACTAACCAAACATTAGCTAGCTAGCTACAAGCTAGAAACTAACCAAACATTAGCTAGCTAGCTAACAAGCTAGAAACTAACCAAACATTAGCTAGCTAGCTACAAGTTAGAAACTAACCAAACATTAGCTAGCTAGCTACAAGCTAGAAACTAACCAAACATTGTTTAGAAAGTTGCTTTTAGTTGCGTGGTTTTCTAGATTGACATATACTAAATTCATTTTAAACAGGTGGGGTGTTAAAATACACTAGTTATGCTATTTTGGACCACCAGGCTGCTGATGTCATACAGCCTGTAGTTTTTGTGTTTACACTTTTTATGGAGTAGAGTAGTATAGTAGAGGCCTGAGGGCACACGATATGTTGTAAAATCTGTTTTGAATGTATTCATGCTTTTAAAATGTATAACTGCCTTTATTTTGCTGGACCCCAGGAATAAATACAAAATATCCATAATAAATACAAATACAAAAACCCCATAATGACAAAGCAAATAGTCTTCTAGAATTTTTTGCAAATGTATTAATAACAAAAAATGGAAATAAAACATTTACATAATTATTCAGACCCTTTACTCAGTACTTGTTGAAGCACCTTTGGCAGCGATTAGAGCCTTGAGACTTCTTCAGTATGACGCATCAAGCTTGGCACACCTGTATTTGGGGAATTTCTCCCATTCTTCTCTGCAGATCCTCTCAAGCTCTGTCAGGTTGGATGGTGAGTGTCGCTGCACAGCTATTTTCAGGTCTCTCCAGGGATGTTCCATCGGGTTCAAGTCCTGGCTCTGTCTGGGCCACTCGAGGACATTCAGAGACTTGTCCCGAAGCCACTTCTGCGTTGTCTTGGTTGTGTGCTTAGGGTCGTTGTCCTGTTGGAAGATGAACCTTCACCCCAGTATGAGGTCCTGAGCGCTCTGGAGCAGGTTTTCATCAAGGATCTCTCTGAACTTTGCTCTGTTCATCTTTCCCTCCATCCTGACTAGTCTCCCAGTCCCTGCCTCTGAAAAACATCCCAACAGCATGCTGCTGACACGTTTCACCTTAGGAATGCTGCCAGGTTTCCTCCAGATGTGACGCTTGGCATTCAGGCCAAAGAGGCCAATAATGGTTTATCAGACCAGAGAATCTTGTTTCTCATGGTCTGACAGTCCTTTAGGTGGCTTCCGTCTGGCCACTCTACCATAAAGGCCTGATTGGTGGAGTGCTGAAGAGATGGTCGTCCTCCTGGAAGGTTCTTCCATCTCCACAGAGGAACCCTGAGCTCTGTCAGAGTGATCATTGGGTTTCTTGGTCACCTCCCTGGCCAAGGCCCTTCTCCCCCGATTGTTCAGTTTGGCCGGGCGGCCAGCTCTAGCAAGAGTCTTCATTTTATTTTTTTATTTTTATTTTTTATTTTTTTTGGGGGGGTTGGATCAGCTTAATCTTGCGGAAAGAATGTTGCTTCCAATGTAATTGTCTGCATCATTTCCAATCCCCCATATTTTTTTGGGTAAATATATCCATACACGCATGCATACATATACACATATATACATACACATACCTATATAGACATACATACTTTTTTAAAGAATATACCTTTATTATTATTCCCCGCACCCTACCACCGATCCCCCAATTGGAGTAAACTAATAAACACTTCTGCTTTTACCTTCAATTTATACATCTTATACCCATCTTACAGACACAGTCCACTTTACAATAGTTCTCTCTTATTTGTTCTTAGTCCTTCCTCTATTTCTGTTGTCCATCCAATTTTATTTCCACTTGTAACTGTGCTATTTCACAAAAGCTCCGCACCTATACACATTTCACAGATCCCGTATGCCCTACATTGTTTATCTTGTTATTAGTCCCACCCTTCAGTTCCACTCAACCCCTCCCATCTATCTTCCAACATCATCCATTTCGGATTTTTATTTGCCATATATTTTTCAACTGTGCTGTGATGCTTCACAAAAGACTTGAACCTTCCTATTCTCATAGCTTCTATAGATTGTAAATTAAAAATAAACATTTTTGCTAAAATAATTATTATATTATTGATTGATTGACTATGGCTTTTCAAATCCCCCAGTATTGCTATCTGTAGCGTTAGTTTTAGGCAAATGTTGCAATTCTTCAGCCATTCCTGGACCTGTGACCAAAAACGAGCTACATATGGACAATACCAAAATAAATGATCTAATGACTCTGCCTCCTCACAACAGAATCTGCAGAGCTGGGAAGATTGTATACCCCATATATATAACATTCTATTAGTTGCAAGAATTTTGTACAGTAATTTAAATTGAAAAATTCGAAGTTTTGAATCCGGCGTTGTTTTGCGTATCAATTCATAAACCATGTGCCATGGAATGGGTACATCGAAAATCTCTTCCCAACTATTTTGCAATTTATATGGCACAGCTGTCAGTTTTTTGGTCCTTAAATGAAATTTGTATATATTTTTATTTATCACACTTTTCTTTAACCATTTATGTTCTTTAATACAGGGCCGACATACAAGTTCCTTACTTTTTCCCCTTCTACTTGCCTCTTCCATTTTTGTGGTAATGCTGCAATTAATTGGTTGTAATTTTGGGTAGAGCAGACTTTTCCATATGTCTGTGTTAGCTGCATGTGTGACATAACTCCACCAGTCCTATTTATGACATCATTCACAAAAATTATACCTTTTTTAAAAATTTCTTCAATAAATACAGTTTTTTTATCAATTACTATATTTGAATTTAACCACAATATTTGTTGTACTATTTGTTCCGTCCTTTCAGGTGGATTAAACTGAAATTGCAACCAACTTTCTAAGGCTTGTTTAAAAAATAAGGATATTTTGGAGATTATTTCCTTTTCAAACAACCGAAAGTGAGCAGGTGTAATCTGAATAAAGGGGAAAAGGCCCTTCTTGAATATAGGATGAGACATTCGTACCAATTTACTAGAGAACCAGTTTGGATTTAAGTATAACTTTTGTATGACTGATGCCTTTAGTGAGAGGTCTAATGCTTTAATATTTAATAATTTCTGCCCTCCGAATTCATATTCGTTATATAAATAGGCCCTTTTAATTTTATCTGGCTTGCCGTTCCAAATAAAATGGAATATTTTTTGTCCATATAATTTAAAAAGCAGGTCACTAGGTGTAGGCAAAACCATAAGCAAATAGGTAAACTGTGATATGACTAAAGAGTTAATCAGGGTGATTTTTCCACAAATAGACAGGTATTTTCCTTTCCATGGTAGCAAGATCTTATCTATTTTTGCTAACTTTCTATAAAAATTTATTGGAGTGAGATCATTTCTTTCTTTTGGGATTTTTATACCGAGTATGTCCACATCTCCGTCAGACCATTTAATTGGTAAACTACATGGCAGTATAAAATGTGTATTTTTTAGTGATCCAATACGTAATATGGTACATTTATCATAATTTGGTTTTAATCCAGAGAGGATAGCAAAGGTATCTAGATCCTCTATGAGGCCTTGGAGGGACTCTAGTTGTGGTTTTAAAAGAAAAAATGAATCATCAGCGTACAATGACACCTTAGTTTTTAAGCCACGGATTTCTAATCCCTTAATATTAATGTTTGATCTAATTTTAACAGCTAACATTTCGATGGCAATAATAAATAGATATACCGATAGTGGACAACCTTGTTTTACTCCTCTAGATAGTTTAAAACTTTCTGAGATGTAGCCATTATTTACTATTTTACACCTAGGGTTACTATACATACTTTTAACCCATTTTATAAGAGATTCCCCAAAATTGAAATATTCTAGGCATTTATATATAAACTCCAGTCGTACTTTATCAAAAGCCTTTTCAAAATCAGCTATGAAAACCAGGCCTGGTGTCCCTGATATTTCATAGTGTTCTATTGTTTCCAGTACTTGCCTTATATTATCTCCAATGTATCGTCCATGTAAAAAACCTGTCTGATTAGGATGAATAATATCTGACAAAACTTTTTTTATTCTATGCGCCAAGCATTTTGCTAGGATTTTTGCATCACAACACTGAAGTGTAAGAGGTCTCCAATTTTTTAATTGGACTGGATCTTTATATATACCACTTGGGTCCTGTTTCAGTAATAACGATATCAGACCTTCTTGTTGCGTGTCTGATAATCTACCATTTATATAGGAGTGGTTAAAACAAGCTAATAATGGTCCTTTGAGTATATCAAAAAAAGTTTTGTATACTTCCACTGGTATGCCATCCAGCCCTGGAGTTTTCCCATCTTTAAAGGCCCCAATTGCATCAAGCAGTTCCTCCTCTGTAATTTGGCCTTCACATGAGTCTTTCTGTACAGATGTTAATTTTACATTATTAATAGGAAAAAAATCCATACAATTAGTTTCAGTTAGTGGAGATGGAGGAGCCTGAAACGAAAACATATTCTTAAAGTACTTTACTTCCTCTTTCAAAATATCTTTTGGTGAATCATGCGTGACTCCATCATTTGTAACAAGTTTTAATACATTTTTTTTGGTAGCATTTCTATATTGAAGATTGAAAAATAATTTGGTGCATTTTTCCCCATATTCCATCCAGTTCGCTTTATTTTTATAATATATTACACTGGATCTTTCTTGAATAAGTTCTAGCAAGAGTCTTTGTGGTTCCAAACTTCTTCCATTTAAGAATGATGGAGGTCACTGTGTTCTTCGGGACCTTCAATGCTGCAGACATTTTTTGGTACCCTTCCCCAGATCTGTGCCTCAACACAATCCTGCCTCGGGGCTCTACGGACAATTCCTTCGACCTCTTGGCTTGGTTTTTGCTCTGACATGCACACACAGGTGTGTGCCTTTCCAAATCATGTCCAATCAATTGCATTTACCACAGGTGGACTCCAATCAAGTTGTAGAAACAGGATGCATCTGAACACAATTTTGAGTCGTATAGCAATGGGTCTGAATACTTACATAAATGAACTATTTCTGTGTGTGTGAATACTTTCCGAATGCACTGCATGGTACTTACCATTTGTATACTGTGCTTGTTTTGTGTTACAGTTTTACACTTCTAATTAAATCTACCAAAGATATCTCTGGCCTGGTTCTTGGAAGATGTAGTGTTTAAGAGTACATGCTACTGTACTAAAAAAGCGCTCAATGGTAGCAATACTTTAGTGAGGACAGCACAAGGGGGTATGTTCTATGTTTAATTTCAAAATAATTGATGGCAGAAAATAATGAAAATATTGACATACATATCACAAACACTCATGGTCTCTGTACAAAGAAATATACATGCAAAAGTAAATAAACAAATAATGTGAAATAAAACCATTTAAAATCATAATACATATGTATAAAAAAGGATGAGATGGGACAAAAAAATACATCCAATCCATATTCTCATGTTTCAACCTTTGTACAACTTCACAAAAATGGATTAATAAATAAATTAAAGGACATTCATTGTATGGGACTGTACAGGTGATCTGACAATGGGCCTCTCGCTCTCTCCCTTCACCTCTCCCACAGCATCCCTATCTCTCATCTAGAAAGAAATAACCCAGTTTTGCATGTTCCTAACAGACAAATCAATATACTTCCCTAACAGCAGGGACTGAACACTGGGCCTCTTCTGAGAAACTGGTAGAAAAGAAACAAATCAAAAATCAACTACATCGATCTAGCCATAAGTGTCATGTAGAGTGCGACGCCAGAAGATTAGGTTACCTAGGAAGTGATAACCATAGAACTATAATGTCTTATGGAGACACTCAAACGTCTTATGGAGACACTCAAACTGGCCACCAGTCCAACCATTATGGCTTCATTGACCTGAATTGGGAGGGCTGTTCTACTCATTCTAATTCTATGGTGATAAGTTAACACCCCAATAGGGTTATAGGTCAAATAAAGAGGACTACCACCAGTGGAGCTTGCAGTACCAAGTACATGCTTTTATCTCCATTTATTACATGTACAACAGATGTCTTCATAAATAGTTGCATAAAATGTTAAAACTGCAACAATGCACATGATAAGAATGGGGGAAACATAGCATCCAGTGAGTGCATTTAGATAATTCTGTCTTCCTCTTCCTCATTCACTTTCCATCTGATTGGCTATATCTGCTGCCACTCAGGCTCGGTCGCTCAATTGGCGATCTACTACATTTAATTTGCAGGATTCTTTAGTCTCGCCTCCAAGAACATCCTCAGAAGCAGGCGGCCAGTTTGAAACGGGAGGGACAGAAGGCAGTTAGAGTCTATTTACAAAGTAAGGCTTAAACATCTTAAATCTGCGCAACACAATTTTTGTTTTAGTAAAAGCAAAAACAAATAATTTTCTGTTGAGAAGACAATGCAGCAGTCAGCAGAATCTCTATAGTTACTTGCAACATGGTCGTTGTCATGGTTTTTTAGATTAAGTATGTAAGCGCAGCAATCGAAAAGCTCTGATTGGACATAAAACTGTCTCAATAAAGTGGAGGAGCTCAGTCATTGGATGAGTCCTCTCCGGGCTCTAAAGTAGCGTAGCGACTTTCCACTGCTGAGCATTTTCTTCAATCTTGTTTTTTTTTTCAAATACATTTTTGAAAAGTTGTGGACAATGTTCTCTCTATACATTGGTTCTTTAAGAAAGGGGGTGTCCCAACAGTCTTTGAGTCATATATTGTAAAAGCACAAAAACAAAACCCCTCTTTCTCCGTCTCTGGCAACAAGAGAGAAGGGATAGTTGCTATGTGTGCTAACACCATCTTCCTTAGCAATTCTCCTCTGAAAGCTCAGTTTGTTTGTTTGTTCAGGGATAAAATCCTCCACACGATAAAGATCGATCAAGAGGCTCTCTGTTGATCAATTGCCTCTCAGTAAGATAGAGGGAAAATAAGTTCATTTTGAGTGTAAAGCAGCAAGCAGCAGTAGACTGGCGATGACATTGCATCACCCTTGTTTTGATTGGCTGAGAACTCAATGTGTGTTCTCTCAGGGAAAAGTGATTGGCTAAGGACCTCTACGCCTACAGGCATCATGTTTTGATTGGTTGAAGGACCACAGGATGTTTTGTTTTTTAAACCACAACATATCTGAAAGAGAATGAGATCAGCGAATTTCATTTAATTTCTTTGAGATGTCCAGTCCCAAATCAATCTCTAGACCCTACCCCTCTAGTCACTTAATGTAGATCTGAAAGGATTGGATAGGTCTAAGCAATATGGTTCTATCTATACCGTCTTCACCTTGTCCTCTGATATGATAGGTGGAAATAATATTACTCACACCTATCCAATCCTCTAAGATCTACACAAGCAACTAGTGGGTGGGAAGCTAGGACCCCATTTGGGACGGGACCAGAGGAGGCTGGTGGGAAGAGCCATAGAATGACAGGCTCATTGTAATGTCCGAAATGGAATCAATGAAACAGAGTCAAACATGTTATTTCCATTTGTTTGATGTGTTTATTACTATTGAATTGATTCCATTCCAGGCATTACAATGATCCCGTCTTCCTATAGCTCCTCCCACCAGCCTCCTCTGGACTGGACGTTCTCTCCTTCCAGCCAGGGTTAGGGTGGTTGGGAGTGGGAATCTCTCTCCAACCCTCGCTCAGGCCCGTGGCTGTAACCGGCTCTGTAGGAAGCTCTGTACCCCTCCGATGGGCTTGGTGTCTGTCTGGTGCTTCCTTCTGTCTATGAACAGCACCAGACGAGATGTGTCCAGACACCCCCCCTCCACCCTACCCTGTCCCTGGTCGTCTGCTAACCTGGCCTGGCCCTGAACCCAGGACTCCTGCAGACACAGCCCAGCCGGAGGCCTCCTTGCAGGGTCAGCCCTCAGCAGCAGGCAGACGAACTCCCGGGCCCCCTGGGTGACGCCCTGGAAGTAGTGGTGGGGGAAGCTGAAGTCTAGCCGGCAAATGTTCAGACACGTCTCCTCCACGCTCTCATCCAGGAAGGGCGATGCCCCACTCAGGAGGACGTAGGTCACAACCCCAAGGCTCCAGAGGTCAGAGGTCAGGGCGGCGGGCTCCCCCACGACCAGCTCGGGGGAGGCGAACTCGGGGCTGCCCAGGAGAGGGTGGACGTAGTGGGCACTGTTGAGCTGGATGGCGTCCCCGAAGTCAGTCAGTTTGACCACGGGCTGGCCGGACGAGGTGTGGGACACCAACAGGTTCTCAGGCTGGAGGAAGAGAGGGAGAAAGAGGAGGAAGGAGAAGGAGGGAGGTGGAGAGCGATATTGGGGAGGGAGACAGAGTATAAATAAGAGGTATAGAAAAGAGAGAAGGGGAAAGAGAGATAGAAAAGAGAGGGGAGAGAGTATAAATAGGAGCTATAGAAGTGAGAGAAAGAGAGAAAGATGAGGACTACAACAGTACCTTTAAGTCCAGATGGGCTATCCTACAGTTGTGGAGGTAATGTAAAGCTTCTAGGATGTTCCGTAGGTAGCTGGCCACTTTCTCCTCAGTCAGATTCCCCCAGCTCACAATGTAGTCCAGGAGACGACCCTGATCAACCCTGCAGAGAGATTGAGGCACGTACACGGTCCAGGTTTAGATGACAGCAGATTTGTGAGAATGTTAAATGTTACTGTGTGTGTAACTCACATCTCCATGACCAATGCGTAGCTGCTGGGGGTCTCGTACGTGTCCAGCAGTGTGACCAGGTGTGTGTGTTGTAGTCGCTGTAGCAGGCTGAGCTCCTGGGTCACCTGGTCTCTTTTCATCAGCTTCTTATTAACCAGCTTGACTGCCACCGTGCGTTTGGTCGACTTGTGTTCGCAACGCTTGACCACAGAGAACCGGCCTCTGTGGAGAGAGTAGGTACAGTTGGGTAAACAGACAAACACACACACAGCTAGGAGTGATAGGAGAAGAGATGTGTAATGTACCTGCCCAGCTCTGCCACCTCAGTGTAGTGGGACTCAAAGTTGTCCTTCCAGCTCACCCTGACCCCATCACTGGACACAACTACACAGACAGGGGGAATAGTCAAATACAGGGAAAGAGGGAGAGAGTTTGTGTGAAAATTCAACAGAAGCATGCGAGTGCGGGATTACACTACAGTACTGTGGGAATATGTTTGTGCAAATGTGTGTGTGTTTGTGTGATGTCTCACCTAGCACTCTGAGGCTGGCTGATGATGTCACAGAGCCAAGGTCGTTAGCGGCAACGCAGGTGTAAACACCGTCGTCCTCCGAAGACACGCCTACTATCCTCAGGGTTGCCTCACCAGTCTCACTGTCTCACACACACACACACACACACACACACACACACACACACACACACACACACACACACACACACACACACACACACACACACACACACACACACACACACACACACACACACACACGTATTCATTTGAACTGTTTCACTGTCACATTTACATTACACATTTTAACAGCCAATAACCTTACTGTTTCACAGTCACATTTATACATTTACTTGAATATGATAATACAATGCCTTCAGAAAGTAGTCACACCCCTAGACCTTTTCCACATTTTGTTGTGTTACAGCCTACATTTAAATTAAGGTTGTGTCACTGGCCCATAATAACCCATAATGTCAAAGTAGAATTATGATTTAAAAACTTTTTACAAAGTAATAAAAAATGAAAAGCTGAAATGTCTTGAGTCAATAAGTATTCAACCCCTTTGTTATGGCAAGACTAAATAAGTTCAGGATTAAAACATTTACTAAACAAGTCACATTATACATTGCATGGACTCACTCTGTGTGCAATAATAGTATTTAACATGATTTTTGAATCACTACCTCTTCTCTTTACCCCACACATACAGATAATTGTAAGGTCCCTCATTTATCAATATTGCGTAGAAACTATTCTAAAATACACTTCATGGCCAAAAGTATGTGGATACATGCTCGTCGAACATGGAGTTGGTTCCCCTGCTATAACAGCCTCCATTCTTCTGGGAATGCTTTCCACTAGATGTGCAGGCCAGTCAAATTCTTCCACACCAATCTCAACAAATCATTTCTGTATGGACCTCGAAACAGGAAAGGGCCTTCGCCAAACTGTTGCCACAAAGTTGGAAGCACAGAATCATCTAGAATGTCATTGTATGCTAAAGCGTTAAGATTTCCCTTCACTGGAACTAAGGGGCCAAGCCGGAACCATGAAAAACAGCCTCAGACCATTAATCCTCCTCCACCAAACTTTACAGTTGGCACTATGCATTGTGGCAGGTAGCATTTTCCTGGCATCTGCCAAATCCAGATTAGTCTGTCGGACTGCCAGATGATGGTGAAGCGTCCAATGGTGCTGAGCTTTACACTCCAGCCAATGCTTCGCATTGCGCATGGTGATCTTAGGCTTGTGTGCGGCTGCTCGGCCATGTAAACCCATTTCATGAAGCTCCCAACGAACAGTTCTTGTGCCGACGTTGCTTCCAGAGGCAGTTCGGAACTCGGTAGTGAGTGTTGCAACCAAGGACAGACGATTTTTACGCACTACACGCTTCTGCACTCGGCAGTCTCGTTCTGTGAGATTGTGTGGCCTACCACTTCGTGGCTGAGCTGTTGTAGCTCCTAGACATTTCCACTTCACAATAACAGCACTTACAGTTGACCGGGACAGCTCTAGCAGGGCAGACATTTGCTGAAGTGACTTGTTGGAAAGGTGGCATCCTATGATGATGTTGTTCTCACCCTGGTGTATGACCTTGGCTATTTGCATTTCAAAATGCTCCTAATTAACCATATAGGGTCAAAATCATATAGTTAAAGCCCATGGGGAATATACAGTACTACGCCATACCATGAAATACCACCGCGCAACCAACTTCAGAGACTGAAATAGAGGTGCTAGTGTCAGAGTTTGAGTACAACCAAAATGTTATATTTGGCTCGCTCAGTTGTGGGTTGACCAGTAAAAATAAAAACATAGCTACAAAGAGAGGACCATTAGGACAATTCAAGTTGCTTTAGCAATGGCAAATTTACTTCAAATGAGTAGGCACCACTCACCAGTAAGCCATTCATCCTCAACAGTTCCCTCCTGTAGGAATACAGGTCAACATTGCTGTTCTACAGAATGAACGAGTCGTGCGTTCCACCTGGCCACCACATTCAGAAGCATTTTTCCACCTGAACATTAAGAGTGGGAGCCTTTTCTGTTCACATAGTTGAACTCGTTTTGGGATGGTGCTTTGATGGCGATGTGGGTGCCGTCTATTGCTCCGTTCTTATTTGGGAACCCATTGATGGCAAAGAAACTCCTCTTGATTTCAATCTGTTGTGCGATGGTGTATGGAAATTGTACGTTACAGTTCATTTAAGTGATGATTGACTCCCAAACGGCTCATCGAGGGATGTGAGCTGCCGATCGGCAAGCTCCCGCTGAAAAGTGCCCATTGCCAAAAACCAGAGGATGGATAGCACTTTGATGTGCACTGGAATGACATGTTTCCCTTTCTAAAGTAGGTCTTAAATACTCCAAAAATCCTATACGATTGGTTTTATGAAATTATATCTGATGAGCCAATCTGTACTTTCTGTAACAACAAAAAAAGATTCTGCAAATCTTCTAACAAAGTAAGATCAGACATTTCTCATTCGATTTCCCATTATCTCAGTCTTTTATAGTATTTCAACAATGGTTTCACTTTAACACGCACCTCCAATTTCACTAATTACTGTACTTTATATAGATTATTATCATAACAAATGCACTGATGTGGTCAAATTATATATAACATGTCAAGATCTGTTACATGAATTGCACAATAGAAATATAATTACGTTGAAAAATGATTTAATTATTACTCACAATTTCAACATATTTTCCTTATTCCACCACTTGGCACTGTGCCTACGAATGTACGCACACTCTCAAGCAAACAGTCATATTGATAAATATCACACTTTGCGTGGAAATGATCCCACGCATCGTATGTGCACAGATTTGTGCCTATGCACAGTTGATAAATGAGGCCCCTGGTGTGCAAAGCACTTAAAGACTTACCCAGAAAGACAGCTGTAATCGCTGCCAAAAGGTACTTCTACAAAGTGTTGGTTTAGGGGATGTGAATACTTATGTAAATTTGCAAACATTTCTAAAAACATGTTTTCACTTTATGGGGTATTGTGTCATTATGGGGTATTGTGTCATTATGGGGTATTGTGTCATTATGGGGTATTGTGTCATTATGGGGTATTGTGTCATTATGGGGTATTGTGTCATTATGGGGTATTGTGTCATTATGGGGTATTGTGTCATTATGGGGTATTGTGTCATTATGGGGTATTGTGTCATTATGGGGTATTGTGTCATTATGGGGTATTGTGTCATTATGGGGTATTGTGTCATTATGGGGTATTGTGTCATTATGGGGTATTGTGTCATTATGGGGTATTGTGTCATTATGGGGTATTGTGTCATTATGGGGTATTGTGTCATTATGGGGTATTGTGTCATTATGGGGTATTGTGTCATTATGGGGTATTGTGTCATTATGGGGTATTGTGTCATTATGGGGTATTGTGTGTAAATGGGTGAGAACCAAAATATATTTAACCAATATTGAATTCAGGTTGTAACAACATGTGGAATAAGTCATGGGGTATGAAAACTTTCTGAAGGCTCTGTATGCCACTTAGAGGGTCATTTTATCCAAAGTGACTTCCAGTACAGTGAGTGTGTGAATGTGATCCCTGGTATTTAACCCACAACAAGGGACAAATTAATAGAGCTTACAGTTTCACTATCACACAGGTGTGTGTGTGTACCTGTAGCCGATGCTGTGTGTGTGTGTGTCTTTGTGTGTGTGTGTGTGTGTGTGTATATATGTGTGCCTTTGTGTGTATGTCTCTCTCTCCCTCTCTGCATCTGTAGCCGATGCCGTGTGTGTGCATGTATGTGTTCCCCTGTGTGTGTGTACCTGTAGCCAAGTTTATGTACAGTATGTGTTCCCCTGTGTGTGTGTACCTGTAGCCAAGTTTATGTACAGTATGTGTTCCCCTGTGTGGGTGTACCTGTAGCCAAGTTTATGTACAGTATGTGTTCCCCTGTGTGTGTGTTCCTGTAGCCAAGTTTATGTACAGTATGTGTTCCCCTGTGTGTGTGTACCTGTAGCCAAGTTTATGTACAGTATGTGTTCCCCTGTGTGTGTGTACCTGTAGCCAAGTTTATGTACAGTATGTGTTCCCCTGTGTGGGTGTACCTGTAGCCAAGTTTATGTACAGTATGTGTTCCCCTGTGTGTGTGTACCTGTAGCCAAGTTTATGTACAGTATGTGTTCCCCTGTGTGTGTGTACCTGTAGCCAAGTGTATGTACAGTATGTGTTCCCCTGTGTGTGTGTACCTGTAGCCAAGTGTATGTACAGTATGTGTTCCCCTGTGTGGGTGTACCTGTAGCCAAGTTTATGTACAGTATGTGTTCCCCTGTGTGGGTGTACCTGTAGCCAAGTTTATGTGCAGTATGTGTTCCCCTGTGTGTGTGTACCTGTAGCCAAGTTTATGTACAGTATGTGTTCCCCTGTGTGTGTGTACCTGTAGCCAAGTTTATGTACAGTATGTGTTCCCCTGTGTGGGTGTACCTGTAGCCAAGTTTATGTACAGTATGTGTTCCCCTGTGTGGGTGTACCTGTAGCCAAGTTTATGTACAGTATGTGTTCCCCTGTGTGGGTGTACCTGTAGCCAAGTTTATGTACAGTATGTGTTCCCCTGTGTGGGTGTACCTGTAGCCAAGTTTATGTACAGTATGTGTTCCCCTGTGTGGGTGTACCTGTAGCCAAGTTTATGTACAGTATGTGTTCCCCTGTGTGTGTGTACCTGTAGCCAAGTTTATGTACAGTATGTGTTCCCCTGTGTGTGTGTACCTGTAGCCAAGTTTATGTACAGTATGTGTTCCCCTGTGTGTGTGTACCTGTAGCCAAGTTTATGTACAGTATGTGTTCCCCTGTGTGGGTGTACCTGTAGCCGAGGTTGTGTGCATGTACAGTATCTGTTCCCCTGTGTGTGTGCCTCTGTGTATGTGTCTCTCTCCCCCTCTCTCTCCACCTGTAGGCGATGCTGTGGTGTCCGTTGTTGTTCAGGATGGTCTGGTCAGGTCCCCTCCAGGTGACAGTAGCTTTGGGTCGGCCACACACCTTACACCTCAGAGTCACACACTCCCCGTTGTCACACGTCACCTCACTCAGGGGGACCAGGAACTCCGGTGAGACTAAGGGTCAAAGGTCAAATTACATCATCGCTGAGAGGGCTAGGGAATGTGTCATAGTGAGAGCATATCATGTATTTACATAATTTTCTGCTCAGCATCTGTAGATTGTTGCTGGTGATCTTTCCTCATTCTTTGATTATTATTTGGTACAGTACAATTAACTTTATTGTTCCTAAGTGTCTTGGATACAGTCAATACACTGCTGAATATCTGTATATCCATTCTGCTGTATTGAGATCATTTTATTGAGACTAGACATTAAAAGACAATAGAGGACTTACCATCATAGATGTAGTTGGGGTTTAGAAGCTGAAAAAACAAGACAGAAAACAGAATGTCAGATGTCAAAGAAGAACACTTTGCGTAGATCTGAAATGATTGGAGGGGGAAGGGGCATTGCTGGTTCCCATTGGTTGTTTACTAGCAATGCAGTAACATTGGCACGACTTAGCTCTCTGATAGGTGTAAGCAATATGGTGAAATTCCACTAAGCCTATCCGACCCTCTCACTTCCACACACGTACCTAGGCATTACGGGTAGGGGCTAGCGGTCAATAATGATTGGACAAAAGGATTGATGATAACTTACCTTTACAGAAACCTTATTGGATAGCCCTTCTCTAGACTTCCTGTAACCGTTTTCCAGCTTGCCCTCTTTCTTTCCCTCCTCTTTTCTCTCAGACTTCTTGCGGATGCGCAGGGTGGTGTGCCAGGAGGAGGACTTCCTGTTAACACAAATAGGGTCAATTGAAAGGTATATGATATACAGTATGATATAACACTAATCAATTACATATCTCATATCACACAATTCGTAGTTTTAGGCTAACAATATCTTGTTGTCACACTAAAATCTTTCCCCGTGTACTGTACATTTGCCACAGTATCTTACTTGATGGTTCCGTCTGGGCAGTCGGGGATGATGGCGGAGGTGTGTCCTAGAACGAAACCGGGGATCCAGCCCTCGGCAGCAGGGCCCTGTTCGGTAGCGGCCCGGAACACCAGGAACATGTTCTGTTGGTTAGAGGCCAGGATCTGAACCACCTCTCCCTGGGACACACTGATCTCATCCTCCTTCAGGGCCACGTAGTCCTGGGTCACCAACATGGTCGACATACTACTGCTGCTGCTGCTTTCACTCTGTGGAGAGGGGGGAATTATGGAATTAGGGAATGAAATTTGGGAATTAAATCTCACACACACACACACACACACACACACACACACACACACACACACACACACACACACACACACACACACACACACACACACACACACACACACACACACACACACACACACACACACACACACACACACACACACACACACACACACACACACACACACACACACACACACACGAGTCAGTCCTCCACGATTCCATGTACCTCATCAGTAACAGGACAAACACACTGATTCTATCATGGCATCCCAAACAACACACGGGCAAATCCATGGTAACAGAGTGATGCTGTAAAACGAGAGTAAAACCGTTGCATCTGCACTGTTCTTCAAGTTAATGTGTTTCTGTAAAAATGTCCTCGGAAATTGTTAAAAGTAGCCCTCTTGCATAGAGTTGTATGGTTTGTTTAGCTTTGCAATCATTGTTTTTTGTTTGACATACATTTTAAAGTGAAAAATCTCAGCATCACTCTTACCACGGCATTGCCCACACACAAATACACCTCACACACTCCGCTGTTTTGGTAGAGGGAAGAGGAAAAAGAGAAGTACAATTTGATTAAAGCACTTTCTACCATCAATCGTTCAGTCATGTGAGTGTTGTTGTTAACCATCCATTTTCTAGTTTCACACACTGCTTCCAGAAAAGTTCATACTCCTCCATGAGAGACAAAGAAAGAGTCGGAAAAGGGATTGGCACCACTAATTCTTCAGAGAACAAGTTAATCAGGTAGAGTGAAGAGGAAGAGAGGTACACACTCAGGTGTTAAAGGATGACTTTCAGTTTCAGTCGTCTTTGCTCTTTTGCTCCGACGAGAAGGGTTAGAGAGAAGTAATCAAGCTGAAAGAAACTTTGTCAAGAGTTAAAAATAGTAGAAATGAGAGTCGTTGTTAAAGGCTGAAGCTTTATGAAAGCCTTTTTAGCAAAAAAGAGTAGAAAGTCTTAAGGAGAATTTAGTAGAGTTGTTAGACATACATGAGGTTCGTAGTAGTAGTAGAGTACTACTAGTAGCAGAGTAGTAGTAGTAGTAGTAGTGTACCACTAGTAGCAGAGTAGTAGTAGTAGTAGAGTACTACTAGTAGCAGAGTAGTAGTAGTAGTAGTAGTAGTGTACCACTAGTAGCAGAGTAGTAGTAGTAGTATAGTATAGTACTACTAGTAGCAGAGTAGTAGTAGAAGTAGAGTATTATTAGTGGTAGAGTACTACTAATAGTATAGTAGTAGTAGTAGTAGTAAAGTACTACTAATAGTGTAGTAGTAGTAGTCGTATAGTACTACTAGTAGCAGTAGTGGTAGAGTACTACTTGAAGTGCAGTTAAAGCTTGGTTAGAGCTATGCGTTGAAGAATAGTCTAATAGGCTTGTCGATTCTTTAGAGACATACAAGAAGTGTGCAGGAGTACAACAATTAGTAGTAGTTGTTGTAATAGTAGAGTACTACTAGTTGTAAAATAGTAGTAGAACATGTTGTAGAAGTTTAGTAGAGCCAGCTCCAGTGGGATGCAGCAGGTCACAGGAAGACAGGACAGGACACGTCTCCCATGGGTGCTGGGTTAGTCAACCAGGATCATTAGCAGAACTAGGCCGCCCTGAAGCCTGGGCAGCGGGTACATCTCTTACCCCATTGCTCTGGGTGGACTGGATGGACTGCTCACTGGTCGATGAGCACGTACTCATGCGGTCCGCCTCCTTGCTGTGGCTGGAATGTCTGTGGGACCCGGTCCCTGACTGGGATGAGATCTGGCCCGTGTTTTGGTTCTGCCTCCCCAGGGTATCCACTACCTCCCCTGGGAAGGTGAAGGAGCCTGGCCGGCTGGCTGGAGAACCAGGCATGGAGCTCCAGAAGGAACCAGAGCCAGACTTCAGGCCAGGGCTGGGAGGGGGGAGCGCATCCTTCCCGAAGGCTGGGGTGGCCATGGGGGAGGCCATGGGGGAGATGGTGCCTGGCCGAGGCTTGGTGGGGGTGGAGAGAGCAACAGGTACAGGGAGGGGGGCCACACTGGCCCGGGGGATAGGGGAGACAGAATGGGGCTGGTCGTTTGAGGCCAAGATGGGGCGCTTGCCCTGGGGGCTTCCCCCCTGGACCCTCACCCCATGCTGGGCCTCCCTGGTCTCCCTCACCCCCCCTGCTGGAGCCAGGTCCCGCGGGTCCACTGGGACAGAGGGAGGGAGCGAGGGAGGAGGGGGGAGACGAGGGGAGGAACCTGAATCAGAAGTGAGCAACACTGAGTAGAGGGAGGGAAATGTCTTAACCAAGGAATTTCAACACACACACGCACAGACACACACACTCCCTCGGTAATACTGGGAGAGCCTCAGCCTACCTGACATTTTGTTGGGGCCATCTGGGTCTGTGGCCCCAGGGTTGTGTGGGTGTCGTAAGGGCTGGGGCAGGCGGGAGGGCTGGGGGATCCTGGAGGGCCTCCTGGATGAGCCAGCTCCACCCTGGGGACCACTTCCAACAAGGGGACTACAAACAGCGAGGGGCCCACTTCCACCGAGCGGCCCAGATTGATGCACACCCTGTAGAGCTCCAACAGGGGCCAAACTGGGCATGATGCTCCCCACTGATGGAGCTCCGCCGCTGGGTAGACATGGTCCGTCGCTAGCCCCTACATGGTTCCTCTGGTACTCTGTAGGGGAGGTCAGAGCTGGAGAGAGAGAGAGAGTGAGAAAGCGAGGGAGAGAGATTTATAAAAAACCTTATTTTGGTAACATCACTCACCACAACATTCCAAAATCGTGTACTGTTGAAAAAGCTTAGCTAAAGGTGTGTGGGTACCATTGAGGAAGTTGCGTTGGCTCTCCAGTATCTGGCTGATCTGAAGGGTCCAGACCTGTCGGACACCCAGGTGGGAGGAGTGGAGGACAAAGGATTCTATGCTGCTATTGGTCATCCGAGACGTCAACACAAACGTACAGGGGTCACCGTCCACACTGTCCTCCAACCCGAGACAATTGACCTGGAGGGAGGGGGAGAGAGCTTCACCTTTATTAAAAAATTACGAGTGAATGAATACAGAGCTTCCAAACTTACATTGTCTTTTGATGCATTCAAAATACATTTTGAGTTGTCTTGGAAGTTTATACACATTTGGAAGTTTATACGCATACCTTGATGCTGTTCTTATATAGGAAGCCAGGCATGGAGAAACCTCTCTTCTTGTCCAGTGGTTCACTGAAGATGACGATCTGTTCGAAGAGGAAGACCCTTCTCTCCCTCATCCTTCCTACTCCCTCCTCGGGGTCTGATACCATGAAGGTATCCTGAAGCAGCAGACGACCTTGGGCCACAATCTTACCCTAAAGGGGGAGGAAAGAAAAGAAAGAAGATAACGGAAAAAAAGGAGGAGAAAAACATTGAAAGAGACGAATAAAGGAAGAGGTAAGGGGGGTGAGGGGGGAAGAGGTAAGGGGGGCAGATCCAGGAAGGAGGAAAGAAAATCAGACGAGTTGATCAATTGGTTCGATCGATTGATCTGACAATCAATTGATCCGTTTTTAAATGTAAATATCTATTTTCTGTCAGGGTTGTCTTACGTCAAATCCTTGGAGCCGCCCCACGTTCATCATATCATTGCATCTCTTTGGTACGATGCACATGATCTCCACTCCTTTCTGAAGGGAACACACACACATTGAATGGGTAAAAAAGTTAAGGAAATACAATATTGTCAAAAAATATAGATCTTTTTAATGAAAACACTAGAGAAAAGTCAGTTCCTCACCTCCAACTCAACTGAATCTAACCCTGCCTTTTTAGAGAATTTGAGGAAGTCCTACAAACAAAACGAGGCAAAGTTAATTGGATATTACAAAACTGTGACTTGTGCGAAACATAATGATTAACCAATGATCACAAGATGATGATGAGAACACACAGAGACTCACCCCAACGCACACCCCCACACCGTACCTTGAGCAGTAGTTGGTACTTCATGATTCTCTGGACGGGTTTGATGAGGAGGTCAGTGATCTGGAGACGGTGACCTAGACGTTGTTTCAGGTCCTCGAAGTAGGTGTCGATGTACTCTGATACGATGAGCTCTGACTTAGGCTTGTTCTGACAGTACACTACGTACATGTGGAGCCTCCGCTCCTGGAGAAAGAACACACCAGGGTTAGGGTACAGTAGATATACTCTATTCAGACCCCTTGACTTTTTCCACATTGCTACATTACAGCCTTATTCTAAAATTGATTACAAGTTTCCCTCATCAATCTACATACAATACCCCATAATGACAAAGCCAAAACAGGTTTTTAGATTTTTTTGCAAATTCATTCAACCCCCCCGCCCAGAAATATGACATTTCCATAAGTATTCAGACCCTTTACTCAGTACTTTGTTGAAGCAGCTTTGGGATTTGCGATTACAGTCTTCTTGGGTATGACGCTACAAGCTTGGCACACCTGTATTTGGGGAGTTTCTCCCATTCTTCTCTGCAGATCCTCTCAAGCTTTGTTAGGTTGGATGGGGAGCGTCGCTGCACAGCTATTTTCAGGCCTCTCCAGAGATGTTTGATCGTGTTCAAGTCCTGGCTCTGTGCTGCCACCACCATGCTTCACAGTAAAGATGGTGACAAGTTTCCTCCAGACGTGACTCTTGGCATTCAGCCCAAAGAGTTCCATATTGGTTTCATCAGACCAGAGAGTCTTGTTTCTCATGGTCTGACAGTCTTTAGGTGCCTTTTGGCAAACTTCAAGCGGGCTGTCATGTGCCTTTACTGAAGAGTGGCTTCCGTCTGGCAACTCTACTATAAAGGCCTGATTGGTGGAGTGCTGCTGAGATGGTTGTCCTTCTGGAAGGTTCTCCCATCTCCACAGAGGAACTCTGGAGCTCTGTCAGAGTGACCATTGGGTTCTTGGTCACCTCCCTGACCAAGGCCCTTCTCCCCCGTATGCTCAGTTTGGCCGGGCAGCCAGCTCTAGGAAGAGTCTTGGTGGTTCCAAAATTCTTCCATTTAAGAATGATGGAGGCCACTGTGTTCTTGGGGACTTTCAATGCTGCAGACATTTTTTGGTACCCTTCCCCAGATCTGTGCCTCGACACAATCCTGTCTCTGAGTTCTACAGACAATTCCTTTGACCTCATGGCTTGGTTTTTGCTCTGACATGCAGTGTTAACTGTGGGATCTTATATAGACAAGTGTGTGCCTTTCCAAATCATGTCCAATCAATTGAATTTACCACAAGTGGACTCCAATCAAGTTGTAGAAACATCTCAAGGATGCTCAATGGAAACAGGATGCACCTGAGCTCAATGTCGAGTCTCATAGCAAAGGGTCTGAAAACTTATGTAAATAATGTATTTCTGTTTATTTATTTTTAATACATTTGCAAAAATTTCTAAAAACCTGTTTTCGCTTTGTCATTATGGGGTATTGTGTGTAGATTGATGAGAATCTTTTAAATTTAATACATGTTAGAATAATTTTGTAACGTAACAATGTGGAAAAAGTCAAGGGGTCTGAATACTTTCCGAAGGCACTGCATCCACACACATCAACAGTCAGTCACTCACATGTTTGACGAACAGCGGCCCAAGTCGGTCAGGGTCTTCCAGACACTTCTCTAACTCTCCCATGAAGAAACTGCAGAGAGAGAGAGGGTTAGCAAGGCGTATCCATATGTTGTGTGTGTGTTTGTATGTGTGATTGTGTGTGTGTGTGTGTGTGTGCGTGCGTAATTGTGTGTGTCGTACTCTCTGTGCCAGTCGTAGATCTGGTGGATGTTTCCAAAGACGGTCTTGTCTTTCCCCTTCATATCATCTGGTACCCCTTCCTCCTTCATCCGCGTCATATAGCCCTGAAACACACAGTCATGGTTGCATAATCAAGCCGTCACACACACACACTCTAACATCAACTAACACGAGAGGAAGAGGAAGTGAGGTCAGAGGGAGGGAGGAAGTGATGCGTTTTGACTTACCCCCACCACCACGCCCAGGTCTCTGACGTAGTCCCTCTCAGTCTCCACCAGCTCCAACAACACATAACTACACAGAGACAGAGACAGCGAGAGAGAGAGAGAGAGAGAGAGACAGCAAGAGAGAGAGAGAGACAGAGACAGAGACAGAGAGAGAGAGAGAGAGAGAGAGAGAGAGAGAGAGAAAGTAAGAAACAGCTGAAACAAGAGTGTGTCAAAGTATAAAAGGGAGTTCCTGTGTATGGTGTCCATAGTAGGACAGCTTCAGTCAAATCCTTATGAGACGGAGATTGCCCTAATATGGACACTGTAACAGTGAGCGAGAAAGAGTGAGTGACAGAAAGAGAGAAACACTGCTAGTGTGCCACATTGGAAACAAGTGGAATGGCTTTAACGTGCTATCCCCTTGGTTGTACTCATATAGATTCATTTAAGTAAAAAATATGCACTATCAATTCAGTACGTACTGTCGTCTCTTGAGGAATCCCGTTTTGCGCTCCTCCATCTCATCGATGGGAGAGGAGGATGAAAGGAGGGAGTTGTCGGAGGGGTTGAAGGAGGGAGAGCTGCTATCCCCCTGTTCTACTGAGAGAGAGCTGGGCCGGTCCTCTAAAGCCTGGAGAGAGAGAAGAGGGAGAGAGGGACGGAGAAAGAAGGAGGTTGATTGTAAACCAGATGACGCCTCTGCGTGTGTGTGCGTGTGAGAGAGAGAGTGTCCTCACCATTTTGCTCTTGACCAGTTCCTCGATGGCGCTCACCAGCTCTGCTGCACTGGGTGTCTCAGAACTGGACGGACGGACGGACAGACGAGAGGAGCTCTGGACAGGGATGGAGGGTGGGGGGTTAGGAGATAACAGTGTTAGAACATGCCATTCAGCAGAGTCTTACTACCTGATCTGGCTAAAGGTTTTATTTACTACCATTCCTGTAATCTAGAAAACAATCAAGCAATTTTTTTAAACAATTAACTGATGAATTAATACATAAATTAACTGATCCTATCAATTAAACAAGAAACCAAATCTGTCAAGAATAACATTATTGGTTCTTCCTAATTGAACCCTCTCTTATAGAACGCCCTCTTTTTAGGGAGAACATCAAAACATGTCATGTAGAGAGACACTGCAAACACTGATCCAAGTGAGTACTGAAAAAGAGACCATGAAAGAAAACAGTGTTTTTTTCTGGACAGATCCCGAAATATTCCTGAGGCATACATTGAATGGCGGGTAAAATGTTTCCAGCCAGCTATATGTTGGTGACGTCTAAGTTGGATAATGGGTTTGATAAGATGACATCATCTCGCTTAGTCTACCTTACACAGTGTTACTGTTCGTGTTGTATTTTGATCCTCTGCTCTTAATGAATGATCCAATGTTGATCAGAACAAGAAATCGGTTCTAATATGAAGTTAAAATGAAGAAGTGTAAAGTGAATCTATGATAAAAAAAAAGAAGGAAAATACACTACATGACCAAAAGCATGTGGACGGACACCTGCTCATCGAACATCTCATTCCAAAATCATGGGCATTAATATGGAGTTGGTCCCCCCTTTGCTGCTATAACAGGCTTCTGGGAAGGCTTTCCACTAGATGTTGGAACATTGCTGAGGGGACTTCCATTCAGCCACAAGAGCATTAGGGAGATCGGCACTGATGTTGGGCGATTAGGCCTGGCTCGCAGTCGGAGTTCCAATTCATCCCAAAGGTTGAGGTCAGGGCTCTGTGCAGGCCAGTCAAGTTCTTCCACACCGATCTCAACAAACCATTTCTGTATGGACCTTGCTTTGTGCACGGGGGCATTGTCATGCTGAAACAGAAAAAGGGCCTTCCCCAAACTGTTGCCACAAAGTTGGAAGCACAGAACCATCTAGAATGTAATTGTATGATGTAGCATTAAGATTTCCCTTCACTGGAACTAAGGGGCCTAGCCCGAACTGTGAAAAACAGCCCAAGACCATTATTCTTCCTCCACCAAACATTACAGTTGGCACTATGCATTGGGGCAGGTAGCGTTCTCCTGGCATCTGCCAAACCCAGATTCTTCCGTCGGACTGACAGATGATGAAGCGTGATTCATTACTCCAGAGAACGCGTTTCCACTGCTCCAGAGTCCAATGGCGGCGAGCTTTACACCACTCCAGCCGACACTTGGCATTACGCAAGGTGATCTTAGGCTTATGTGTGGCTGCCCGGCCATGGAAACCCATTTCATGAAGCTCCCGATGAACATCGAACAGTCATTGCTTCAGCACTTGGCGGTCAAATTCTGTGAGCTTGTGAGGCTTACCACTTCATGGCTGAGCCGTTGTTGCTCCTAGACGTTTCCACTTCATAATAACATCACTTACAGTTGACCGGGGCAGCTCTAGCAGGGTAGAAATTTGACGAACTGACTTGTTGGAAAGGTGGCATCCTATGACGATGCCACGTTGAAAGTCACTTAGCTCTTCATTAAGGCCATTCTACTGCCAATGTTTGTCTATGGAGATTGCAAGGCTGTATGCTCGATTTTATACACCTGTCATCAACGGGAATGGCTGAAATAGCCGAATCCACTCATTTGAAGGGGTGTCCACATACTTTGTATATAGTATAGTCTCCAATGAGTTTCCTAAGAGGTAAATCCATGGTATTGAAAAATAAGAGAAGATAAGAGATTCCAGGTGTGAAAGTGAAAAAGGAAGTCAGAGAAAAGAAAAAAACAAGAGGAAATAATAAATGAGGAGAATGGGATAGTTACATTTTCTGATGAATGTTCTGATGTCTGATGTGTCAAAAATATATATAGAGAGTGTATGAGATATCTATATAATAAAGACATTTTTAAAAGTGGATGATGAAATATGAACTGTTTAATAAAGGACTGCATTTAGAAAAGAGAAGGTGTATAATGACTGTATAAGACATTGAAGAAGTAAGGAGGTACAGTAAAGTGTATGAGTCTCTCACCCTTGCTGTGCTGTCTCCAGACTGTGCTGTGCCCCACTAAGGGTCTGTGTGTGGTGGGGTGTTGGGGTGTACCCTCTGGGCGCGCCAGGGCTTACAGTAGGTGCCAATTAATAACATGGTGCAATGAGGTTAACGCACACAGGGGAGGGGTGAGGACAGGTGAGGGGGGTGAGGGAGGAGGAGGGAGTTCTGAATCATTGTCATTTTAGCACATGACTTTGTTCATTTGGACGAGTGTTCCGAACGCAAGATGTTGCTCTTAGGCACAGATCTAGGATCAGCTTGCCCCAAATTCGATCCTGAAGCGAATAGTGTGAGAGAACGCAAAGTTGACCTTAGATCAGCGTCTAGAGACTTCTACCTGCTCTGTTCTGCATGTGTCTCCGAGTTATTCTGAGGGTGCTATCACACGGCAAACGAACGAGTAACCAGGCAACGAGGCAAAAAAGACTTACAATGCATAATCAAAACTTAGACTCGTTTGGTGAAAGCCGTATATTGAAGGAACCGGGCTGGTGATGAAAAATGGAAAATAATCAAAACTAAAAAGAAAGATGAAGAGGGGGAGTAATTCTATAGTTGAATAAAGCACTGCAGATACTAAGAGAGAGAGAGAGCAAGTTTAGGTGTAGAAGAGAGCCAGAGAGAGCGTAAGGTAGGCAGACTACAAGAGCTCTTGAGAGAGACGTTTGGAAGAGTGTCCTTTGCCTCAGAGAGAAAAATACTAGAAGACAGGAACAGACGTCAACATTCTATATCCGTTGTCATTCAACTGACTTTCATAAGAAGAACCGAAAGAAAAACAGCAACTAAGTCTATAGTAGAGTTACTGAGAGGGAAGAGAGAGAGAGAACTGAAGTATTGAGGGAAGAGAAAAGGAGGGAGAGAGATGGAAGGATTGATTCAGGAGATGGAGAGGTATGGAAACTGAGACAAAGCAAAGACAGGACATAAATCAAGGTAATGCTACAGCATGGTAAACAGTAAACAGACAGCAAACCAACGATACAGTCGGAAACAAAACAAACAAAAAGAGAAACAAATTAGTGTCAGAGAAAAACGCTGCTGCGCCAAGAAAAGGTGACCCCAGGACGGGAACAGTAACTGATGCATTTCATTGGATTTCTATTTGAATAGGAGCTTCAATGTTTCATAATGAATTGAAATCTAGGCCTGCATTCCCAAAGCGTCTCAGAGTATGAGTGCTGATCTAGGATCAGATTTGCCTTTCATCATATTGAATGATCCTAAATCAGCACTCGTACTACTCTAAGATGCTTTGTGAATACAGGCCCTGCTCAGCAGGAAGTGAATACAGGCCCTGCTCAGCAGGAAGTGAATATAGGCCCTGCTCAGCAGGAAGTGAATACAGGCCCTGCTCAGCAGGAAGTGAATACAGGCCCTGCTCAGCAGGAAGTGAATACAGGCCCTGCTCAGCAGGAAGTGAATACAGGCCCTGCTCAGCAGGAAGTGAATATAGGCCCTGCTCAGCAGGAAGTGAATACAGGCCCTGCTCAGCAGGAAGTGAATACAGGCCCTGCTCAGCAGGAAGTGAGAAGAAAACTGACTAAAATGGATGTAATGTTTGTCTGTAGAATATAATCCCCAAATAATTAAACTCATGGCTAAATCATAAGAGAGAGAAACTGTAACAGAAAGGATGAGTTTTCTGTGTGGGGGATCTTACATGGGGTAGTTTAGGATTGTTTGTTTAGTGTTACACTTCCTGGTTACGGGCCTATCTGTTTTTGTATACGTGTGTACCAGTTAGCCTAGACTTTCTATCCTTTACCCCCACCCCAATCTATCCTCTCCCGTACCTTCTCCCCACCCGTACACCCCTTCACCTTACCCTTAGGCTGACTGTACCCCTATTCTCTACCTCCCCCCTCCCTTACCCTTACCTTGTCGTCCTGTGTGTCAGGCTGCAGAAGGCTGTGCTGCTGGATGGCCATGGGGGGCGGTAGGGGTACAGAGTCAGGACCCTCCTCGCCCTCTTCCTCTCCACAGCTCTGCATCCCAGAGGACGAGGACTTGGACAGGGTCCCACTGGAGAGCCCCTCGTTACGCACCCTCTGTAGAGGAGAGAAAGAGAGGAGAGATTAGAGAGAGAGAGGAGAGATTAGAGAGAGAGAGGGTGGGAGAGAGAGGTAGAGAGAGACAAAGAGAGACTCAGAGAGAATCTTGCTGGTGAATAGGCGTGTATGTGTCCATGTCTGTCTGTCTGTCGCCACCATCCCCTCACCTCCTCCACAGTCTCATCCTGGGGTGTAGCGGCACCGTCATCAGAGTCTTTCTGGGCGCTGCCCGTCATCTCACCACTCTTCCTCACCTCGCGGTTCTTCTTCTGTTTGTGCGCCAGCTTTTTGATGTGCCCGTCTGCCTTGCCACTGCTCAGACGACGCACTGGGCTGGTCAGCCACTTACGCAGGGTGTTACCTGGGACAGGGGGATGGAGACTGTTAACACGTACATGTAGGCACGCACAAACACACCCTTCCTTTTGAACCACTTTACATTTACAGCTGTTAGCTCAACCCCTTTGCAAAAAGGTAGTGGATCCTAATCCGTGACCAGATCTTTTATGTCTGAGGCTCCATATCGGTGAGCGTGCAAATTCTCGCAGTAAATTGTTTTCATGCCGACACCCGATTAGATACATAGCTGTAGTTAAATCGGAGTTTAATGCCAAAAATATTATATTCACAATGTCACTAAGCAACCAAACAACAACCAAAACATCAATATCGAAACATGATTTTGTCATGAGTTCAGTAACATTAGCATGCTAGCGATGCTAGTCAGCGTAGGCTGCCTCCTAGCTAGCCAGCCTAGCAAACTATAGTCCAATTCAAACCGATGCAACCCTGCTGGCTAACAGCTAGCTACATGACCAGTGGTGAAAGAGAGGTCCATATGAGATTCAAGGCTTTAAAAGAGGATGTGCCATTATGGAAGCTCATTCACACCACAGTTATTTTTAATGTCAATACTGACACAAAAGCATTGAAAAGGGACAAAGAATGGTTGTTTAGACTGATTTGCATCATGTTAACTTGTGCACAACCACAGCTGCATGTAGCCTGCCTAGAGAAGCCTGTGTGTGCTGATCCCCCCTGACCAGAGGAAAAGAAGCGGTAATGTCATGTATTTATCACCTCAAATAGGCATATTTATTTGCGTTTCCATTTCTCCTGGATTACCATTTCTCATTTACACTGAACAAAAATATAAACACATCATGTAAAGTGTTGGTCCCATGTTTCATGAGCTGAAATAAAAGATCCCACAAAAAGCTTATTTATCAAAATTGTTGTGCACAAATTTGTTTACATCCCTGTTAGTGACCATTTCTCATTTGCCAAGATAATCCATCCACCTTACGGGTGTGGCATATCAAGAAGTTGATTTAAACAGCATGATCATTACAAAGGTGCAACTTGTGCTGGGGACAATAAAAGGCCACATTGCCACAAATGTCTGAAGTTTTGAGGGAGAGTGCAATTGGCATGCTGACTGCAGGTATGTCCACCAGAGCTGTTGCCAGAAAAAGTAATGTTAATTTCATACCATAAACCTCCTCCAATGTTGTTTTAGAGAATTTGACAGTACGTACAACCGGCCTCATACCACGTGTTATCATGCCAGACAAGGACCTCCACATCCGGCTTCTTCATCTGCGGGATCGTCTGAGACCAGCCACAACTGAAGAATTTCTGCACAAACTGTCAAGGGAAGCTTATCTGCGTGCTCGTCATCCTCACCAAGGTCTTGATCTGATTGCAGTTTGGCGTCGTAATCGACTTCAGTGGGCAAATGCTCACCTTCGATGGCCACTGGCACGCTGGAGAAGTGTGCTCTTCACGGATGAATCCCGGTTTCAACTGTACTGGACAGGTGGCGTCATGTGGACGAGCAGTTTGCTGATGTCAATGTTGTGAACAGAGTGCCCCATGGTGGCGGTGGGGTTAAGGTATGGGCAGGCATAAGCTATGGACAACAAACACAATTGCATTTTATCGATGGCAATTTTAATGCACAGACACCGTGACGAGATCCTGAAGGCCCATTGTCGTGCCATTCATCCGCCGCCATCACCTCATATTTCAGCATGATAATGCACGGCCCCATGTCGCAAGGATCTGAACACAATTCCTGGAAATTGAAAAGTGTTCTTCTATGACCTGCATAGTCTCCAGACATGTCACCCATTGAGCATGTTTGGGATGCACTGGATCGACGTGTACGACAGCGGGTTCCAGGTCCTGCCAATATCCAGAAACTTTGCACAGCCATTGAAGATTACACAGGCCACAATCAACAGCCTGATCAACTCTATGTGAAGGAGATGTGTCGCACTGCATGAGGCAAATGGTGATCACACCAGATACTGACTGGTTTTCTGATCCACGCCCCTACCTTTTCTTTAACCTTTTGTCAATAGGGGGGCGCTATCTTCACTTTGTAAAAATTTGTGCCCAAATTAAACTGCCTCGTACTCAATTCTTGCTCGTACAATATGCATATTATTATTACTATTGGATAGAAAACACTCTCTAGTTTCTAAAACCGTTTGAATTATATCTGTGAGTAAAACAGAACTCATTTTGCAGCAAACTTCCTGTCAGGAAGTGAAAAATCTGAAATCGAGGCTCTGTTCCAGGGCCTTCCTATTAATTTGCCTGAAATATATGGATCTACATGCACTGCATACACCTTCCACTAGATGTCAACAGGCAGTGAGAGGTGGAATGGGGTGTCTAGCTTGATCTGAGGCCGAACAAGAGATTTTGGAATGACGTGTCTGGAATTTTCATTGTCTTGGAAGGCGCGAGAAGGGACCCCAGATTGCGTTCTGAAAAGCTTTCGGTATAGACGTTAGATATCTCCGGCTCTGATTTTATTTGATATATGTGATAAAAACATCATAAAGTAGTTTTTTTAAACCGAGTTATATCAGTTTATTGAACGTTTATTGCGATTTTCGGTATTTTCTTTTCTTTGCGTCATGTGAAGTTGGGCACGTTTGCGCCACATGGCTAGCTTTGGTTGCTAATTCGACAGGAGAAGAGGACATTCTAAAACCAAACAACGATTATTCTGGACAAAGGACTCCTTGTACAATATTCTGATGTAAGCTCATCAAAAGTAGGAACCATTTATGATGTTATTTCGTATTTCTGTTAAATGTTTAGTCATATTTTCCGCCCTTATTTTGGGCGCTGTCTCGCTATAACGTAAGCTGTATGTCGTACTAAAGTTATTTTAAAAAATCTAACACAGCGGTTGCATTAAGAACTAGTGTATCTTTCATTTGCTGTACAACGTGTATTTTTTTGTAAAGTTTATGATGAGTTATTTGATTAGATTAGGTGACTGTCCAAGATTTCTCCGGACAATTTTGTGCATTTTGACTACGTATTCACATTGTAAAATCACGATTTGTAACGCTAAATATGCACATTTTCGAACAAAACATATATGTATTGTGTAAAATGATGTTATAGGACTGTCATCTGATGAAGTTTGTCAAGGTTAGTGAATCATTTTATATCTTTTGCTGTTTTTTTGCGATCGCTACCTTTGCGGTGAATGAATGCGGTTGTGTGGTTGGCTATTGTAGTAAGCTAATATAATGCTATATTGTGTTTTCGCTGTTAAAACACTTAAAAAATCTGAAATATTGGCTGGATTCACAAGATGTTTGTCTTTCATTTGCTGTACACCATGTATTTTTAATAAATGTTTTATGATGAGTATTTAGGTATTTCACGTTGCTCTCTGTAGTTATTCTAGCTGCTTTGGTGATATTTGTGATTGTAGCTGCAATGTAAAACTATGATTTATACCTGAAATATGCACATTTTTCGAACAAAACATAGATTTATTGTGTAACATGTTATAAGACTGTCTACTGATGAAGTTGTTTCTTGGTTAGTGACTAATTCTATCTCTATTTGGTCGGTTTTGTGATAGCTACCTACCTATGCGGTAAAAAAATGGTGAAAATATGAGTCTTTTGCTATTGTGGTTAGCTAATAGAAATACATATTGTGTTTTCGCTGTAAAACATTTTAAAAATCGGAAATGATGACTGGATTCACAAGATGTGTATCTTTCATTTGGTGTCTTGGACTTGTGATTTCATGAAAATTATATTATATGATATCCCTGTCGCGTTAGGCTAGGCTATGCTAGTCAGCTTTTTTGATGGGGGGATCCCAGATCCGGGTTTGTGACTCGTGAGAAGTTTTAAGGTATCTGTGACCAACAGATGAATATCTGTATTCCCAGTCATGTGAAATCTGTAGAATAGGACCTTCGCGTTCTTAGGAAACTATGGAGTATTTCGTTTTTTTATGTATTATTTCTTACATTGTTAACCCCGGGAAATCTTAAGTCTTATTACATACAGCCGGGAAGAACTATTGGATATAAGAGCAAAGTCAATTTACCAACATTACGACCAGGAATATGACTTTCCCAAAGCGGATCCTCTGTTTGGACCACCACCCAGGACAATGGATCGGATCCCAGTAGGCAACCCAAAACAACAACGGTGCCGCAGAAGGGGTAGACAGAGCGGTCTTCTGGTCAGGCATCGTAGACAGGCACATCGCTCACTGCTCCCGAGTATACTACTCGCCAATGTCCAGTCTCTTGACAAGGAGGTAGACAAAATTCGAGCAAGGTTTGCCTTCCAGAGAGACATCAGAGATTGTAACATTCTCTGTTTCACGGAAACAAGGCTCACTCGGGATATGTTTTCAGAGTCGGTACAGCCACCCGGTTTCTTCACGCATCACGCCGACAGAAACAAACATCTCTCTGGTAAGAAGAAGGGCGGGGTGTATGCCTTATGATTAACGAGTCGTGGTGTGATCATAACAACATACAGGAACTCAAGTCCTTTTGTTCACCTGACCTAGAATTCCTTACAATCAAATGCCGACCACATTATCTTCACCGCAGCCAACATGAGTAAAACCCTTGTTAACCCTTGTGTTAACCCTCGATGCCGTCTGCCAGCCCAGACGGCATCCCTAGCCGCGTGCAGCTGGCTGGTGTGTTTACGGACATATTCAATCAAAACTTATACCAGTCTGCTGTTCCCACATGCTTCAAGAGGGCCACCATTGTTCCTGTTCCAAAGAAAGCTAAGGTAACTGAGCTAAACGACTACCGCCCCGTAGCACTCACCATCATCATGAAGTGCTTTGAGAGACTAGTCAAGGATCATATCACCTCCACCCTACCTGACACCCTAGACCCACTCCAATTTTCTTACCGCCCCAATAGGTCCACAGACGACGCAATCGCAATCACACTGCACACTGCCCTAACCCATCTGGACAAGAGGAATACCTATGTAAGAATGCTGTTCATCGACTACAGCTCAGTATTTAACACCATAGTACCCTTCAAACTCGTTATTATGCTCGAGACCCTGGGTTTCGACCCCGCCCTGTGCAACTGGATCCTGGACATTGACGGGCCGCCCCCAGGTGGTGAGGGTAGGAAACAACATCTCCACCCCGCTGATCCTCAACACTGGGGCACCACAAGGGTGCGTTCTCAGCCCTCTCCTGTACTCCCTGTTCACCCAACTCAATCATCAAGTTTGCAGACGACACTACAGTGGTAGGCTTGATTACCAACAACGACAAGACGGTCTACAGGGAGGAGGTGAGGGACCTCGGAGTGTGGTGTCAGGAAAATAACCTCACACTCAACGTCAACAAAACAAAGGAGATGATCATGGACTTCAGGAAACAGCATAGGGAGCACCCCCCTATCCACATCGAAGGGACAGTAGTGGAGAAGGTGGAAAGTTAAGTTCCTCGGCGTACACATCATGGACAAACTGAAATGGTCCACCCACACATACAGCGTGGTGAAGAAGGTGCAACAGCGCCTCTTCAACCTCAGGAGGCTGAAGAAATTTGGCTTGTCACCGAAAACACCCACAAACTTTTACAGATGCACAATCGAGAGCATCCTGTCGGGCTGTATCACCGCCTGGTACGGCAACTGCTCTACCCACAACTGTAAGGCTCTCCAGAGGGTAGTGAGGTCTGCACAACGCATCACCGGCGAAAAACTACCTGCCCTTCAGGACACCTACAGCACCCGATGTCACAGGAAGGCCAAAAAGACCATCAAGGACAACAACCACCCGAGCCAGGTTAGTACAGGTGCATCAAAGCTGGGACCGAGAGACTGAAAAACAGCTTCTATCTCAAGGCCATCAGACAGTTAAACAGTCCCCACTAACATTGAGTGGCTGCTGCCAACATACTGACTCAATCTCAAGCCACTTTAATAATAAAAAATTGGATGTAATAAATGTATCATTATTCACTTTAAACAATGCCACTTTATATAATGTTTACATACCCTACATTACTCATCTCATATGTATATACCGTACTCTATACCATCTACTGCATCTTGCCTATGCTGTTCGGCCATCGCTCATCCATATATTTATATGTACATATTCTTATTCATTCCTTTACACTTGTGTGTATAAGGTAGTTGTGAAATTGTTAGATTACTTGTTAGATATTACTGCACGGTCGGAACTAGAAGCACAAGCATTTCGCTACACTCGTATTAACATCTGGTAACCATGTGACCATGTGAACCTGACCCCAGAAATGCAAATCAGTTGTCAAACCAGTTTAGAGAAATGATATAGATATATGTGTGTCTAACAGATCCATAAGTGTTCTCCAAAATGTCCCAGAAATATTAATATACAAATCATAACAAAAAATCATAATCAATAGTGACAGATACACCAGTGCAGCAAGCTGAAAAGATTTGGCATCGGCCCTCAGATCCTCAAAAAGTTCAACAACTGCACCATTAAGAGCTTAAGAGCATCTTGAATGGCTGCATCACCGCTTGGTACGGCAACTGCTTGGCATCATACCGCAAGGCACTACAGAGGGTAGTGTGTACGGCCAAGTACATCACCGGGGCCGAGAACCTGCCGTCCAGGACATAGTTTTGCACCTAATCCGGTTTCGGCATAAAAAATGACTGAATTCATGCAAAATACGGTCACGGATTGGGATCCACTCCCTTGCAAAAATGGGAGGTGTGTGTGTGTGTGTGTGTGTGTGTGTGTGTGTGTGTGTTTACCAGGTCGTTTGGGCCCTGGCGAGGTGTGTGAGCCCATGCCATGATGCCCAGGCTGCAGAGTGGCAGAGGAGCCTGGCATGATGGAGTCATTACTACAGACTGATAGAGTGTCTGGAGGGAGAGAGAGGGAGGAGGAGGGAGAGAGAGGGAGGAGGAGGGCGAGAGGGAGAGGGGGGAGAGAGGGAGGAGGGGGGAGGAGGCGGGAGAGAGAAGGAGGAGGGTGGGAGAGGGAGGAGGGCGAGCGAGAAAGAGGTTATCAAAGACAGAAGAGGATTCTGAACACACATTTCTCCCCCTACCCATAATACATAGAATAATCCACAATATAGAGCTTTTCTGAAACTCAATGACACTACCTCCTACCAACACCTCCTCACCCACCTTTATGGTTGAATATCCCCTCCATCTCCATGGAGGAGCGTGAGTGGGCGATGCAGAGCATGGCGCAGGGTACCAGTCCCTCGTGGGCAGGGGAGCGGTCCGTGGTCCGCACCAGACACCAGTCAGGCTTGTCATGGCACCTCTCCAGGACCTCCACAGTCTGGCCCCTCCGGACGGTCAGCTCGTTGCTGTTACCAGCCATGAAGTCATGGATCACCACGGTCAGCTCACAGCCACCAGACAGCTGGAGGAGAGGAGAGAGAGATGGTCATGAGGAAAGCAGAATCACAGGAGGTGGATCATTATGACATCATTTCCCTGAGAAGCTAAAGCATCAAAGTCCTCAGGTCCTTTTCAACTGAAGCCTTCTCTTCATGATCACATTTCAGACATACTGTATGCTGTGCTCACCTGTCTGGGTGATATTGGTAAGGCCAGAGGGATGACCAGTGTGTGTGTGTGCTCACCTGTCTGGGTGATATTGGTATGGCCAGAGAAAAGACCAGTGTATGCTGTGCTCACCTGTCTGGGTGATATTGGTATGGCCAGAGAGATGACCAGTGTATGCTGTGCTCACCTGTCTGGGTGATATTGGTATGGCCAGAGAGATGACCAGTGTATGCTGTGCTCACCTGTCTGGGTGATATTGGTATGGCCAGAGAGATGACCAGTGTATGCTGTGCTCACCTGTCTGGGTGATATTGGTATGGCCAGAGAGATGACCAGTGTGTGTGTGTGCTCACCTGTCTGGGTGATATTGGTATGGCCAGAGAGATGACCAGTGTGTGTGTGTGCTCACCTGTCTGGGTGATATTGGTATGGCCAGAGAGATGACCAGTGTGTGTGTGTGCTCACCTGTCTGGGTGATATTGGTATGGCCAGAGAGATGACCAGTGTGTGTGTGTGCTCACCTGTCTGGGTGATATTGGTATGACCAGAGAGATGACCAGTGTGTGTGTGTGTGCTCACCTGTCTGGGTGATATTGGTATGGCCAGAGAGATGACCAGTGTGTGTGTGTGCTCACCTGTCTGGGTGATATTGGTATGGCCAGAGAGATGACCAGTGTGTGTGTGTGCTCACCTGTCTGGGTGATATTGGTATGGCCAGAGAGATGACCAGTGTGTGTGTGTGCTCACCTGTCTGGGTGATATTGGTATGGCCAGAGAGATGACCAGTGTGTGTGTGTGCTCACCTGTCTGGGTGATATTGGTATGGCCAGAGAGATGACCAGTGTGTGTGTGTGCTCACCTTGTCGCTGTCCAGTGTGTTCTGTGAGGTGCGTGAAGCGATAGATATGGTGTCCGGTTGGCTGCTGCCGTCACCCTGGCTGTCCAAGTCCTCTCCATCCCTGATAGAGACAAATACACAGGCAGAGGTGAGTGTGGAAGTGTGTGTTTGGGGAGGTGGTTATGTGTGTCTACATGCATATGAGTGTACACAGAGGACAAAACATTAAGAACACCTCCCTAATATTGACTTGCACCCCTGCACCCCTCCTGCCCTCAGAACAGCCTCAATTCATAGGGGCATGGCCTCTACAAGATATGGACTCCACAAGGCAATGGGCTCCACAAGGCAATGGGCTCCACAAGGCAATGGGCTCCACAAGGCAATGGCCTCCACAAGGCATGGACTCCACAAGGCATGGACTCCACAAGGCAATGGACTCCACAAGGCAATGGACTCCACAAGGCATGGCCTCCACAAGGCATGGACTCCACAAGGCAATGGACTCCACAAGGCAATGGACTCCACAAGGTAATGGACTCCACAAGGTAATGGACTCCACAAGGCAATGGACTCCACAAGGCAATGGACTCCACAAGGCAATGGACTCCACAAGGCAATGGACTCCACAAGGCAATGGACTCCACAAGGCAATGGACTCCACAAGGAATGGACTCCACAAGGCATGGACTCTACAAGGCAGTGGACTCCACAAGGCAGTGGACTCCACAAGGCATGGACTCCACAAGGAATGGACTCCACAAGGAATGGACTCCACAAGGCATGGACTCCACAAGGCATGGACTCCACAAGGCATGGACTCTACAAGGCAGTGGACTCCACAAGGCATGGACTCCACAAGGCATGGACTCCACAAGGCATGGACTCCACAAGGCATGGACTCTACAAGGCAGTGGACTCTACAAGGCAGTGGACTCCACAAGGCATGGACTACAAGGTGTCGAACGCGTTCCATAGGGATGCTGGCCCATGTTCACTCCAAAGCTTCCCACAGTTGTCTCAAGTTGGCTGGATGTCCTTTGGGTGGTGGACCATTCTTGATACACATGGGAAACTGTTGAGTGTGAAAAACCCAGCAGCGTTGCAGTTCTTGACACACTCAGCCTGGCACCTACCACCACACCCCATTTAAAGGCACTTAAATATTTTGTCTTGCCAATTCAGCCTCCATGTCTCAATTGTCTCAAGGGTTAAAAATCCTTTAACATGTCTCCTCCCCTTCATCTACACTGATTGAAGTGGAATTAACAGGTGACATCGATAACGGATCATAGCTTTCACCTGGTAAGTCTATGTCATGGAAAGAGCAGGTGTTCATAATGTTTTGTACACTCAGTGTATGTGTATCTCTGTGTGTGTAGGTGTGTATAGTATACTTATGCATTTGTGTACCTGCGGTGTCCCTTGTGGTGCTTGGCGGTGGCAGACTTAGGGATGTGTATGGGTTCCTTCAGAGCTCCTCTCAGGTGGATGGTTCGCTCCTGGATCACCTCCCTGACGTGTTTGATCCAATCCTGCTTGTTCTCAATGCTCGACGCCTGCCATTGGCCCAGGGAAGGGGTCAAAGGTCGTAAATGAATTCACCCAATCACCTCGCTCTCAGAACTGATACTTTAGTCTAAACAGTTTCATAGACCCCCACTGGAGAAGAAACGGTTATATTCCAATACCCACACGACTTCATTCTAAGTAGTAAGCTAGTGTGGACATTGAAACAGAGAATAAGGAGAGTAGGAGAGGAAAGGAGACAAAGAGAGGAGGCCACAGTAGAGTATTGAGATGCAGCCGAGGGCTATATTATGTGTTAGGCTAGTTAGTACAGTTTTACTCACCATCGATCCATGTTTGCATCCCTGACTTGGCTTTGGTTCAAATATAGAATAGAGAATTTCACTGGTTTGTGTTTAGTTCATTTATATTACATTTTCAATGACAGAATGGCTCGAGATGACTGACGGACAACAGTTAGAGCATTTTGGTGGTGGCTAGTTAGTTAATTAGTTAGGTGGTTAACAGTTATATTGATGGACAGAATAGGAACAGAGTCATTATATTATGTCAGAGACAACTGGTTAGGAGTAGGGCAACATGATTTTCCAACCACTGACACAAACAAGAAGCTTCAGTACTAAAACTAGCTTTGGAGGTGGGTATTAAAAACATAAGATGTTCAATTCGGTAAGGAGAGAAAGACAGAGAGAGAGAGACAGAGAGAGAGACAGAGAGAAAGACAGAGAGAGAGAGACACAGAGAGAGACAGAGAGAAAGACAAAGAGAGAGAGACAGAGAGAGAGACAGAGAGAAGAGACGGAAGATGAGAGATAGAGAGTCAACACGTGAGGTGTCAAATCCTAAAACAAGAAGAGATCCATTTTTCTAGAAGAGAAAGCTGTATATGCCTCTCATCCATACAGAGGATGCAACAAGTAGCTAGAGGGTGTGGGAGTTGGAGGAATTGTGGGAGTTTAGGGGTTAAAGTTCATGTCAGTGGTGTTGGCGTAAGCATGTTAGCCCACGGTTGGTTAGCAAACAAACGTTAAATATTCAGAGATACAAACATAAACAAAACAGCCCCAGACGCAGATGTACTGTACTAGACTAGACTGTATGATAGAACAGTCATTAGACCCAACACAGAGAGATAAAGAGACCAGGGTAACAGATGTACTGTACTAGACTAGACTGTATGATAGAACAGTCATTAGACCCAACACAGAGAGATAAAGAGACCAGGGTAACAGATGTACTGTACTAGACTAGACTGTATGATAGAACAGTCATTAAAGACAACACAGAGAGATAAAGAGACCAGGGTAACAGATGTACTGTACTAGACTAGACTGTATGATAGAACAGTCATTAGACCCAACACAGAGAGATAAAGAGACCAGGGTAACAGATGTACTGTACTAGACTAGACTGTATGATAGAACAGTCATTAGACCCAACACAGAGAGATAAAGAGACCAGGGTAACAGATGTACTGTACTAGACTAGACTGTATGATAGAACAGTCATTAAAGACAACACAGAGAGATAAAGAGACCAGGGTAACAGATGTACTGTACTAGACTAGACTGTATGATAGAACAGTCATTAGACCCAACACAGAGAGATAAAGAGACCAGGGTAACAGATGTACTGTACTAGACTAGACTGTATGATAGAACAGTCATTAGACCCAACACAGAGAGATAAAGAGACCAGGGTAACAGATGTACTGTACTAGACTAGACTGTATGACAGAACAGTCATTAAAGGCAACACAGAGAGATAAAGACAGCAAGGTAACAGATGTATAAAGAGGGAGAGAGAGAGGTACAGAAAGGAACAAGAAACAGAAGCACATACGAAGGTTCATACGAAGCTTCACATCCATCAGGCAGCACCATAGTCATGCAATCAAACAGAGGAGAGGAGAGGAGAGGAGAGGAGAGGAGAGGAGAGGAGAGGAGAGGAGAGAAAAGAGAGAAGAGAAGAGAAAAGAGAGAAGAGAAGAGAAAAGAGAAAAGAGAGAAGAGAAAAGAGAAAAGAGAGAAGAGAAAAGAGAGAAGAGAGGAGAAGAGAAAAGAGAGAAGAGAGGAGAAGAGAAAAGAGAGAAGAGAAGAGAAGAGAAAAGAGAGAAGAGAAGAGAAGAGAAAAGAGAGAAGAGAAGAGAAAAGAGAAAAGAGAAAAGAGAAAAGAGAGAAGAGAGGAGAAGAGAAGAGAAGAGGAGAGGAGAAAAGAGAGGAGAGAAGAGAAGAGAAGAGAAGAGAGGAGAGGAGAGGAGAGGAGAGGAGAGGAGAGGAGAGGAGAGGAGAGGAGAGGAGAGGAAATAAAGGAGATAAAGGAGATACGATAGATAGATAGATAGATAGATAGATAGATAGATAGAAGGAGAAAGGGATAATGGGAGAGAGGAGAGATAAAGGAGAGGAGAGAGGGATAAATGGATGGGGAAAGGGATAATGGGGGGAGGAGAGATAAAGGAGAGGAGAGGGATAGATGGATGGGGAGAGAAAGATGAGAGGAGAGAGGGATGTAAGGTATTCTCCTCTGTTTTTACCTTGAGTACAATCTTGTTGTCGGAGGTTGGGGTGCGTCCCACCCACAGAGCAAACTTACAGGGGTCTCCCTCAACGTGCTCTGTTACCCCCAACTCTGACGTCTGGAGAGAGGAAGAGAAATCACTGACATTTTATTGGAATTCCTTTGGCAATATGTAATACGTATACTGTATGTGTATTTAACAATAACACACCATAAACACAGAGAGAGATACAGACAAATAAAGATGGAGACAAAAAGAGAGACTTAAACAGAAGGGAGAGAGACACAGAGAGACAGAGAGTTTTACTCACGTAGAGTTTGCTCTTGTACATGTACTTGCTCCGTCCGTTGGAGTCCTTGACCTCCTTGCTGAAGATGAGGGACATCTCGAAGAGGAAAAGGTGCCGTTCGCGACCCTTACGGATCAGAGTCTTAGGATCCCACACCTGGCATGACTCCTGCAGGATCAGCTCTCCCTGAGATTCAATGTTCTCATCGAAACCTACAGGGGAGGGAGCAAGAGAGATGGAGGAAGCTATAGAGAGTTACTTCACTGTACATATGTGCATGAGCATCGTTGGCTAGATGTGTGTGTGTCCTACCCTCCAGCATTGAGAGGTGCATGAGCATCACTGGCTAGATGTGTGTGTGTCCTACCCTCCAGCATTGAGAGGTGCATGAGCATCACTGGCTAGATGTGTGTGTGTGTCCTACCCTCCAGCATTGAGAGGTGCATGAGCATCACTGGCTAGATGTGTGTGTGTCCTACCCTCCAGCATTGAGAGGTGGATGAGCATCACTGGCTAGATGTGTGTGTGTCCTACCCTCCAGCATTGTGAGGTGCATGAGCATCACTGGCTAGATGTGTGTGTGTCCTACCCTCCAGCATTGAGAGGTGCATGAGCATCACTGGCTAGATGTGTGTGTGTCCTACCCTCCAGCATTGAGAGGTGCATGAGCATCACTGGCTAGATGTGTGTGTGTCCTACCCTCCAGCATTGAGAGGTGTATGAGCATCACTGGCTAGATGTGTGTGTGTCCTACCCTCCAGCATTGAGAGGTGCATGAGCATCACTGGCTAGATGTGTGTGTGTATGTGTGTGTGTGTCCTACCCTCCAGCATTGAGAGGTGTATGAGCATCACTGGCTAGATGTGTGTGTGTCCTACCCTCCAGCATTGAGAGGTGCATGAGCATCACTGGCTAGATGTGTGTGTGTATGTGTGTGTGTGTCCTACCCTCCAGCATTGAGAGGTGCATGGCGTCGTTGGCTCTCTTGGGGACACTGAGCATGACCTCCAGTCCATCCTTGATCTCTCCTTTCCCCTCCTCACAGCACGTCAGCAGCTCCTACACATCAGAGAGGTTCCATCAACAAACACCCTTTGAAAGCAAATCCGCCATTTTATTGTGAATGACACTCAGCCAATTAGGGGGTGCCTCAATTACCCATAACCTGGGATGTAGAGGAGAAACCAAAAATATGGTCTGAACGCAGGACGAGATTATGGACGTCAAGTAACATACTCACTAATGATAACTAGTGTGATGGGTGCATAAAAGCTACTCACCAAATAAAAAGGCATGTCCCTACATTCTTGCTCATCACAATGTAAACATACGGGTACAAACATGTGTTGTGGTTGTGTATGTGGTTTATAGCAGAGGGTTGCTATGGTTACCTTGAGCAGGAGCTGGTACTTGGTGATTCGCTGAACAGGCTTGATCAGGTAGGAGGAGATGGAGTTTGCTAATCGGTGCCGCTGCTGGATCTCCTGTACACGCCCACACAGAGAAACACAGTGATGTGATTGGATGCAAAGAGCTGTCCGTCACAGTGAGGGCCAATGGGAGAGCAGGGTACTCACGTCAAAGTAGGGACCGGCGTGCTCTAGGATGAGCTGGGTGGAGTCTGGTTTGTTCTTACAGTAGTTCACATACATCTGGAACTTATCAGCCTGGACACACAGAAATACAACTAAGAGTTTAAACAAATATACTCCAAAGCCATACGTTTCCTTTTTGACTTATCACAATTTAGAAATAGAGATATTAAAGTATTTTAATTATTCTTTGGAGTGTATCCTCTCTCTATTTCATAAAAACCTACATTTGGCTATTTTAGGGACACACACACACACACACTCACCCAGGTGACGAAGCAGTGGCCCACATCTTCTGGTAGCTGTTCATACTTCTCCAGCTCTTTGAGGAAGATACTGATGATGGAAGAGAGGAGAGAGGGAAGAAGAGAGAGGGAAGAAGAGAGAGTGAGTGAGCAGACACCCTAAAACTGTATAGTGTTTCTGCATTAGAAATTAACTACAAGTTTCAACTGTTTGACTACCAAAAGACAAGGGTTAGTGCCCGTCAGGACAGCTGCAATCATTTGCTGTCTGTCTGTATGTACGGATGTAAACGACATACTTGTGATGGAACTCATAGAGGTCCACCATGTTTCCAAAGATGATGTGTTCCTTGTTGACGATGCCAGGAGGGATCTCCTCTACCCCACTGGTCATCTCCCACAGGTACGTCTGGAAGGAGGAGGATGGAGAGAGGGGGTTAGATCACACACACGGAGGGGGCAGATATATTACATCAAATCATTCACAAAGTCACAGCCGCTGCATATAATGGAATTCAACACGGCACCCTACATTTCAGAAGATCGTGTGTTGTGTTCAAATTTCACAAGGTGGCGCCAGACATTGGCACACTATAATCACACTATAAGTTAGGGCACACGTGTCAAACTCATTCGCCGGAGGGCCGAGTGTCTGCAGGTTTTTGCTCCTCCCTTGTACTTGATTGATGAATTAAGGTCACTAATTAGTAAGGAACTCCCCTCACCTGGTTGTCTAGATCTTAATTGAAAGGAAAAAAGGAAAACCTTCAGACACTCGGTGGGATGAGTCTGACACCCCTGGGTTAGGGGGTAGAGAAAGAGAGGGTAGGCTAAACTTACGTCCGTACACTCCCTTAGGTCTCTGACATAGGTCTTCTCTGTCTGAATCAGTTCAGCCATGATGAACCTGCTCACACAAACACACACATGGTTAGCCTCTTCTGCTGATCTACAGCATTATCAACAGAACCCTTAGTCTGTCTGCCCTGTCCATTTAGACCTGTAGGAGTTACTGTCTCATTAAAACATCATTATAACCTGGCCAGAACGCATTTAAAATGCATTGTCGTGTCTGTAGTTGTGGCTGTTTAGAGCAGTGTATGTGTGTGTGCGTGCGTGTGTGTTTTAGCTAGGAGATGTTGAGTGGGGACAAGAGGCCAAGGCAGGATCAACTGGTTGATTGCCTTAGGGATTGGTTTATTATGACTGTGACCGATCTAATGCGGTTTCAGGAAGTTAAGAGGAAGTGATGACTCACTCCTTCCTGCGAGCGGACTTGCGTTTCTCCTCGTTGAGTTCGTGAGCCGCATCTCTCAGCTTGACCTCTGACCCTTGAGGTGTGGCCGGGATCATGTCCAACTGAAGCTCCTTACTCTGAGAGAGTGATGGGGGGAGAGATGGAGGGAGGGAGACATGATTTCCCCAAAAATACAGTAGGTCTGTACCAAAAAGTACTTTTAAAGAGCTTCACTTTTTTTTATCTGCACAGGGCACACAAGTGTACACTAAAAGCCTTCAGTGTGCAGAGAGGATTTTTCAATTCATATTTCCAGCAACCATTACATGGAAACCCCCTTCCTCCACCTCCACCACCCCCCCCAGCACCACACACCCTCCAGACTTACAGCCTTTGAGTTAGTGTCAGATGAGATGCCCAGTGCCTCCACCTCCACCCCCCCACCCCCCCCAGCACCACACACCCTCCAGACTTACAGCCTTTGAGTTAGTGTCAGATGAGATGCCCAGTACCTCCACCTCCACCCCCCACCCCCCCACCACCACACACCCTCCAGACTTACAGCCTTGGAGTTAATGTCAGATGAGATGCCTAGTGCCTTCTCCAGACTGGTCCGGTACTTGTCCATACGCAGGGAGAAGTCTCTGTAGTGTTTGTCCACCACCGTCACCCACTTCTTTATGTCCACAGCGTGACTATGGCCCTTATCACAGAAACCATCTGCTAGCTGGATCAGCAGCTTCACACGCTCTTTGGTTTGCTGGGGGGGAGGGGGTGAAAGTGAGAGAGAGTGAGAATGAGAGAGTGAGAGTGAGTGAAAGAGTGAGTGAAGGTGAGAGAGAGAGTGAGAGAGAGTGAAAGTGAGAGCGAGAGTGAAAGTGAGAGAGCGAGAGTGAGTGAGTGAAAGTGAGAGAGAGAGTGAGAGAGAGCGAGAGTGAAAGTGAGAGAGAGAGTGAGAGTGAGAGAGAGAGAGAGAGAGCAGGGAAGGAGAGGGTTCAATTTTAAATGTGTAATGCTAGGATTAAAAAACATTATGAAGTAAAGATCTGTCTATATAGTTCTGTCTGTGTGCCTGTCTGTGTGCCTGTCTGTGTGCCTGTCTGTGTGCCTGTCTGTGTGCCTGTCTGTGTGCCTGTCTGTCTGTCTGTCTGTCTGTCTGTCTGTCTGTCTGTCTGTGTGCCTGTCTGTCTGTCTGTCTGTCTGTCTGTCTGTCTGTCTGTCTGTCTGTCTGTCTGTCTTTCCTACCCTGGCTGTGATGTGGAAGTCTTCGTGCTCCTTCAGCAGCTCCTGTGTGTGTGTGTGTGTGTGTGTGTGTGTGTGTGTGTGTGTGTGTGTGTGTGTGTGTGTGTGTGTGTCTGTCTGTCCTTCCTACCCTGGCTGTGATGTGGAAGTCTTCGTGCTCCTTCAGCAGCTCCTGTGTGTGTGTGTGTGTGTGTGTGTGCTCCTTCCTACCCTGGCTGTGATGTGGAAGTCTTCGTGCTCCTTCAGCAGCTCCTGTGTGTGGTGGATACTGGAGCCGGTGGAGGTGTGTGTTGACAGGTAGAACTCTCCCGTGTCGTGGATCCACTCCAGAGCCTGAGGATTACACACACAGAGATCGTTGAGGTGGACATTGGAGTAGAGAGATAGACAGAGGTTACAGATGAGCTGACAGAAACAGAGAATGAAGGGGACAGAGAGAACAGCCATTTTGACTAGGAAAGAAAACAAAAGACAAAAAGAGAGATAGAGAGAGATAGAAAGAGAAAGAGATAGAGATAGATAGAGAGAGAGATAGAGATAGAGAGAGAGAAAGAGAGCGAGAGAGAGATAGAGATAGAGAGAGAGAAAGAGAGCGAGAGAGAGAGAGAGGTAAATTGTGTGTGTACCTGTTTGGCACTGCGTTCAAACACCACGTATTGCTGACACTGGTCCAACCGTCGTCTCCTCATGGTCCAGAAGTGGAGAACACGGTTCTCTCTCTGTAACAACTCATTCAGGATGTCTGACCGCAACACAGATATTACATTCCATTATACTGTATTTGATAAAGCATTCTTCTGGAATAATATGAATGTGTGTGTGATACTCACTCTTGACCTGTTGTTCCGGTGCTTTGACATGGCTGAGCATCCCAGGCATGTTAACACTGTTCCTGTGCATGTACTTCAGGAACACATCAGCATTACGTCTGGCCAGGGTACATGCCTAGAGAAAAACACACACAGTTAGGGACATGGGTAACAGCTGTGAGTGTGTTGGTCTCCGTGAGTGTGTGTGTGTGTGTGTGTGTGTGTGTGTGTGTGTGTGTGTGTGTGTTTGAATGTTCCTACCTTGAGGAAGGCCTCTTTCTGTTCCAGGTGTTTACTGATCATGGGGGTGACGTGGTCTGACTCACAGTTAGGACCCAGTTTATCAGCCCCCCCACACCAGTCCTCTTCCCTCTTATACTCCTGCTCCAGGCTCTCCAACACACTGCACACCTGTTTCAGTCGGATATATACCGTACATAAACTACAGCTCCCATAATGCCACACCAGTCCTCTTCCCTCTTATACTCCTGCTCCAGGCTCTCCAACACACTGCACACCTGTTTCAGTCGGATATATACCGTACATAAACTACAGCTCCCATAATGCCACACCAGTCCACTCCCCTCTTATGCTCCAGGTTCACCTACACACTGCGCACCTGTTAGAATCAGCGATGGGTTTAAAACTTCAGTTCCCATAATGCACATTTCCAAACACCTACATATTTGTTTATTATGTAACAATATTGGCACTTTCTAGCATGTCCATCTGGTAAATGCCTACCCCTTTAGTCCAGACTCAAAACGTTCCCCTGCCCCTTGCACAGTGAGGGCGCCCCCTACCTGTTCGGAGGTCTTGTAGAAGGCTACAGAGGCGTTGACCAGTTTCAGCCTGTCCTCCATCTTCAACATGAGCTGCTGCCAGTGGGACGCTACACTCTCAGCACAGTCTCGGATCAGGTCCATGTCATAGTGGTTGGCCTGGAGTAACACCTCAGCCTTCTGCTGCACCTGCAGGGCACTCTGGTGGGTTTTCTACGAGGAGGAGAGGAGAGAGGGATGAGGAGAGAAAAAGGGTTTATATTATACAATATCAGATTGGGAGAAAGAGAGAAAATAATGGGAAATAAAGATGGAAAGAGCAAGAAAGAGACAGAGACACAGAGAGTCAGAGAGAGAGAGAGAGAGATAGATAGAGAGATAGAGAGATAGATAGATAGATAGATAGATAGATAGATAGATAGATAGATAGATAGATAGATAGAGAATAAATGATAAATTTGTTTATCAATGTATAAGAATGAAAGTGTGTTATGTTGCGTCACGAATGACTGTGCTCACCTCAATGGCATGCTGGAACTGTTCGTGCTCTCTCTGTAGCTGTTCTGCTTCCTGTAGAGAACTAGCTGTGATCAGACCAGCATTCAACATAGACTCCCCATTACGGATCCATCCTAGGACCTGCACAGACCAGGAACAAGGATATAAGTTATCAGGAGAGCATTTTAGTACTGTTCCCACTGGTACTTACCTGGTATTTACTATAGTGGTGTTTCTACTAGTATATAATGGGAAATAATGTGGTATCAATTGATGGTTCTGGTGTTGTAGCTGTACACACTGCTCCAGGTGTGTGTGTGCACATGCGTACCTGTTTGACTTCGGCCTGTAGGTGTCGCAGCTGTACACACTGCTCCAGGTGTCTCCTGTGTTGTTCGCCTGCTACGTCCAACTCCTGCTGCTTCTCATGGAGGAACTCCAGCAGGTCCTGAACACGAGTAGCCATGTCCACATCTCTGTCACACAGCAACTCTACACCTGGAGGGAGAGGACAGGGAGAGACAGAAAAAGAGGGGGATGGAGAGAGAGAGAAAGAATGTCATTCAATGTAAGCTCCGTCGGGCACATGTGTGTACTGCTACTCACCAGAGGCCTGTACTTCGTTGACGTACTGCAGAAGTTCCTGTCCCTGGTGGATGACGTCAAAGGTCAGGTTGTTCATGGTCAGGGCCTTGTCAGCGTGGTGCTGGAGTCTCTGTTCTGCCAGGGTCAGGTCCTCTGTATCAAACTCACTCATCTGAACAGTCAACTCCTCGTTCCACGACTCCAGGTCTGAGATGATCTGGGGGGGAGAGAAGAGTGGTGAGATATCTACAGGGCCTTCAGAAAGTGTTCATACCCCTTGACTTATTGCACATATTGTTGTGTTACAGCCTGAATTCAAAATGGAATTCATCTACACACAATACCCCATAATGACAAAGTGAAAACATGTTTTTAGAAATCCCTGAGTGGTTTCCGTCCTCTCCGGCAACTGAGTTAGGAAAGACACCTGTATCTTTGTAGTGACTGGGTGTATTGATACACCATCCAAAGTGTAATTAATAACTACACCATTCTCAAAGGGATATTCAATGTCTGCTTTTTTTTTACCCGTCTACCAATAGGTGCCCTTCTTTGTGAGGCTTTGGAAAACCTCCCTGGTCTTTGTGGTTGAATCTGTGTTTGAAATTCACTGCTCGACTAAGGGACCTTACAGATCATTTTATGTGTGGGGTACAGAGATGAGGTAGTCATTCAAAAAGCATGTTAAACCCTATTATTAAACACAGTCCATGCAACTTATTATGTGACCTGTTTAGTAAATGTTTACTCCTGAACTCATTTAGGTTTGCCATAACAAAAGGTTGAATACTTATTGACGCAAGACCTTTCAGCTTTTACATTTGTAATAATTTCTAAATATTTTTGAAAACATAATTCCATTTTGACATTGGGGTATTTTAAATTTAGACTGTAACACAACAAAATGTGGAATAAGTCAAGGGGTGTGAATACTTTCTGAAGGCTCTGTAGATTGCAGACATGTGTGGACACACACAAGGTGAGGATTCACACACACGTGTGTCATTGAGTCGGGTAATCTAAAAACGGAAGACTAGGTTATGTCACTGAGCTAAAGTCTAGACAAGTTCACCGGACCTCCTCTGCCACACACACACACCCTTTCCACCCCCACCATACACTCACATCGATGGCGTCCCTTTCAAAGATGCGTAGCTGTAGGAAGAGTTCCAGTTTGATCTTCCTCTCCTGAAACAGCTCCTCCATCTGAGCCTGGGCCTCGTCCAGCTGCAGTAACACACTCTCTATGTGGTTGATGGAGCTGTTGTGGGGGGTCTTGTTACTGGAGATAGCAGAGTCCCTACCATAGGAGAGAACACACACACACACACTCATTGAAGAAAACGTACACACACAAACAATTGGACATGTGTATTTACCAGGGTTTGGAACCGGTTCAGGGAAGAGAACCGAAAAACGAGAACATAAGTGATCTATACTGTTCCGGAACAGAACCATAATTTTAAAAGCATTGGAACCGGTTAATAACGTTATTTTACATTCCAGGATTTTCTTTTCACAGTACCACAAAAAACACAAAGCGCCTATGCAAATCCCTCACTGTCACTTAGAAACGTATTCCAGCGTCTGCCTGCCTGCCAGCTGAACATCTTTGCCAGTTTGTGTGTGTAGACTACCTGCCCCTCCCTCTGAAGCATGCATATTCTCCTGTAGCCCCTCCCTCCAAAGCATGCATATTCTACTGTAGCCCCTCCCTCTAAAGCATGCATATTCTACTGTAGCCCCTTCCTCTAAAGCATGCATATTCTACTGTAGCCCCTCCCCCTCCCTCCAATGCATGCATATTCTACAGTAGCCCCTCCCCGTTCCTTCAAAGCCTGCATGTTCTACTGTAGCCCCTCCCCCTTCCTCCAAAGCATGCATATTCTACTGTAGCTACTGAAATTAGGGAGAGAGATTTTTAATTAGAGAACAATTAATACACTTTCAATGCTAGTAACGGATACTATAGTTATCACGTTTCACATTGGATTTATTAACTACAAAAAGGTAAGACAAACTCAGCTAAAAAAGAAACGTCCCTTTTTCAGGACCCTGTCTTTCAAAGATAATTTGTAAAAATCCAAATAACTTCACAGATCTTCATTCTAAAGGGTTTAAACACTGGTTCCCATGCTTATTCAATGAACCATAAACAATCAATGAACATGCACCTGTGGAACGGTCGTTAAGACACTAACAGCTTAAAGTAACAGTTATGAAAACTTAGGACACTAAAGAGGCCTTTCTACTGACTCTGAAAAACACCAAAAGAAAGATGCCCAGGGTCCCTGCTCGGTAAACGTGCCTTAGGCATGCTGCAAGGAGGCATGAGGACTGCAGATGTGGCCAGGGCAATAAATTGCAATGTCCATACTGTGAGACGCCTAAGACAGTGCTACAGGAAGACAGGACGGACAGGTGATCGTCCTCGCAGTGGCAGACCAAGTGTAACAACACCTGCACAGGATCGGTACATCCGAACCTCACACCTGCGGGACAAGTACAGGATGGCAACAACAACTGCCCGAGTTACACCAGGAATGAACAATCCCTCCATCAGTGCTCAGTCTGTCTTCAATAGGCTGAGAGAGGCTGGACTGAGGGCTTGTAGGCCTGTTGTAAGGCAGGTCCTCACCAGACATCACCGGCAACAACGTCGCCTATGGGCACAAACCCACCGTCGTTGGACCAGACAGGACTGGCAAAAAGTGTTTTTCACTGACGAGTCACGGTTTTGTCTCACCGGGGGTGATGGTCAGATTTGCATTTATCGCCAAAGGAATGAGCGTTACACCGAGGCCTGTACTCTGGAGCGGGATCGATTTGGAGGTGGAGGGTCCGTCATGGTCTGGGGCGGTGGGTCACAGCATCATCGAACTGAGCTTGTTGTCATTGCAGGCAATCTCAACGCTGTGTGTTACAGGGAAGACATTCTCCTCCCTCATGTGGTACCCTTCCTGCAGGCTCATCCTGACATGACCCTCCAGCATGACAATGCCACCAGCCATACTGCTCGTTTCCTGCAAGTCAGGAATATCAGTGTTCTGCCAGCGAAGAGCCCGGATCTAAATCCCATTGAGCACGTCTGGGACCTGTTGGATCGGAGGGTGCAGTCCATGAGGAGGAGATGCACTGCAGTAATTAATGCAGCTGGTGGCCACACCAGATACTCACTGTTACTTTAGATTTTGACCCCCCCCCCTTTGTTCAGGGACACATTATTCTGTTTCTGTTAGTCACATGTCTGTGGAACTTGTTCAGTTTATGTCCCAGTTCTTGAATCTTGTTATGTTCATACATATATTTACACATGTTAAGTTTGCTGAAAATAAACGCAGTTGACAGTGAGAGGATGCTTCTTTTTTGATATTTTTTACATTTTTATTCTGGTTCCGTTCTGCAGACACAAGCTTGTTACTTGGCTAGCTCTGGTCTGGCTCTCGAAAACTCTAGGAGGCATTATGTGTAATGTCATGGAACTGAGAGTCAAGGGCTAGCTCTGGTCCAAAGTTAGCTAACACATCAGAGTCTAAGCCCTGTCTAAGCCGCATATATACACAGACACAGCATTTTAGCAGAGTACTGGGGATTCTACATAATTAACCACACTTATGTAACCAGCATTATGTAACAATACCCAGAGGAGTGAATACACCAGAGAGAGAGAGAGAGAGTGGGGGGGAGGGAGAGAGAGAGAGACAGGGGGGTGAGAGAGAGAGAGAGAGACAGGGGGGTGAGGGAGAGAGAGAGAGACAGGGGGGTGAGAGAGAGGGGGGGAAGAGAGAGAGAGGAGGGGAGAGAGAGAGAGGGGGGGGGGGGGAGAGGGGGGGAGAGAGAGTGGGGGGAGGGAGAGGGGGAGAGAGAGAGGGGGGAAGAGAGAGAAAGGGAGAGAGAGAGGGGGGGGGAGAGGGGGTGAGAGAGAGGGGGGAAGACAGAGGGAGAGAGAGCTTCAGTGTGTGTTGAGCCCTCAAGACTCACACACTTGATATAAATAGAAGCAGAATCATGGTCAGAGGTGTGAAATACATGGATCTCTAACTCTCAACCTACTGCTTCTCTCCATCTCTCCCTTCCTATTGCCTCTCTCTCATCTGGCAGTCCGCTATGTGAGGATGCTGTTGTTTTCTTTCATCTTCCTCTCCTCCTCCTCTTCTCTCTTCCATCCCACTCACCTTCTGCACAGTTTCTTCTAATTCATTTTGTGTGTGTTAGTGTGTGTACGTGTGTGTTGAGTGTGTGAGTATGCATCTACGTCTGTGTGCACACCTGTGTGTGTGTGTGTGTGTGTGTGTGTGTGTTCTACCTGAGCTGCTGGATGAGGTCCTCTCCCTCCTTGATGACGTTGACAGTGACCTGCAGGATGGTCAGCTGCTGCTGGCTGAAACGTTTGATCAGGTCCTGCACCGCCTCCACAGACTCAGCATACACATCATCTAACAACTCCTTCTGCAGCTCCTCCAGCCACGTCCACAGCTAGGGACCGAGAGATGATTAACATGTCGCACACACACATTCCAGTAAGATGTCTCGCTACTTGACGACGCACGCACACACGCACCCCTCCATCTCCACCCACCGCCCCACCCCCCCACACACGCACTCTCCCTCCCACCCTGTACCTCTTTGACGTGTGTGTGGAAGGCGACAGACATGTCCAGCAGGACTTTGCGTTGCTCCACCCTCCTGACAAAGTCCTGGATGCGGTCCTCCAGCTGGTGGGCTGCCTGGTAGATCTCCTCTGGATCACACTCTCCTGTCTGGGCCAGCTGCTCTGCCGCCTCCAGCAGCTTGTCAGCGTTAGTATAGGTGTTCTGGAGGAGGGACAGAGCCATCACACAGAGAAAGACAGAGAGGGGAGTGAGACAGGGAGGGGGAGAGAGACAGAGAGGGAGAGTGAGACAGAGAGGGGAGTGAGACAGAGAGAGGGGGAGAGAGACAGAGAGAGGGGGAGAGAGACAGGGAGGGGGAGTGAGACAGAGAGGGGGAGAGAGACAGAGAGAGGGGGAGAGAGACAGGGAGGGGGAGTGAGACAGAGAGGGGAGTGAGACAGGGAGGGGGAGAGAGACAGAGAGGGGAGTGAGACAGAGAGGGGGAGAGAGACAGAGAGAGGGGGAGAGAGACAGGGAGGGGGAGAGAGACAGAGATGGGAGTGAGACAGAGAGGAGGAGTGAGACAGGGAGGGGAGAGAGACAGAGAGGGGGAGTGAGACAGAGAGGGGAGAGAGGCAGAGAGGGGGAGAGAGACAGAGAGGGGGAGAGAGACAGAGAGGGGGAGTGAGACAGGGAGGGGGAGTGATGTGGGAGAAGAAAAGAGGGAGGACAGTTAACAAGAGAAAGGGAGAAGGGGAGGAGACAGAGAGAGACAGTATTTAGTGCAAAGATGGAGAAAGAGAGAGTATGTGATGAAGAGAGGAAAGGGAAAGAGAGGAAAGGTCAAAGCAGAGACATGAAGAGAGGTGTCCTACCTGGGCGACCTCCTCGAAGTCCTCGTGTCGTTTCTGTAGCGCTCTGGCTCGATGGAGGGACTTCCCAACGCCTGTGTGTTTACTGAGGAACGCCTCCCCGTGGTTCTCTATCCAGTCCAGAACCTGCACACACACAAGCACGCACAGTTAGCCAAGTGGCATAGAAGTTCAGGCTGTGGGGCAGAGGAAAAAGGGGTTGTCGTGAGAGAGAAAACAGCATACCACTCCAGTCAGTAGGCAGAGGAAGGTAGATGACAGAGAGGATGAGTTCCCTCCCATCTGGTCATTTCTAGATAGGGGACAGCTTTTGTCAAATTGATGCATTTTAGCTAACCCTAACGGTTTTCCTAACCTCAACCTAACTCCCCTTACCTGCTCAATTAAGTATCCTAACTTGCTGCGTAAGTTCTCCTAAACCTGCTACAAAAAGTGAAGTTTGACAAAAGCTGTATCCTTTCTAGACAAAACCCTCATGTTCCTTCCACCTTTCTTTCTCCCTCTTCACACCTTCCTTGTCCTGCTCTCGCCCTCCTTCTCAGATCTTTCTCCATCTCACTCTCTCTCCCTCTACCACTTGGCAGAATACCCCTCACCTGGATACTGGCCAGCAGTATCGCCATGGCAACAGTTACCTTGGCTACAAGGGTGATGCCTACTAGTGTGTCCATACATTTCCAGTATGTGTATCATTTATGTGATCCCTGCGAGTATTGAACACACGACCGTGGCGTGGTTAGAGCCAGGCTCTTCCCAACTCAGCCACACAGGGTCAGAACTAGTCCACACCTGCTGTACGTCTTGCTGGAACACACAGAGCTGGAGCCTCTGGTGCAGGCGGACTTTGCGGTGTTGCCAGATATTCTCCAGTTGTCTCTGGTGGTGCAGCACCTCGTGTATCACATCCAGCACATGGTGCACCGCCTTGCTGTAGTTGGCCGAAGCCGTTAGCGAATCAGCCCCCCCCGGGGTCAGAGGGCGCTGGAGCTTATCCAATAGGGCCTTACCGTCCTGACTGACCTGGGGGAGGGGGAAGGAAAATGGCTTGAGCACATACAGTACATACAAACACACCTTGCTAGTGATACCACCCCCCCAAACACACACCTACACCAGTGGAGGCTGGTGGGGAGAGATAAAGGAGGACGGGCTCATTGTAATGGCTGGAATGTTATTAATGGAATGGAGTCAAACCTGGTTTCCATATGTTTGATGTGTTTGTTAACGTTCCATTAATTCCAGCCATTACAATGAGCCCATCCTCCTATAGCTCCTCCGAGCAGCTTCCACTGACCCACACCTACACCCACACACATGTATGTTACCTCTGGGTATGCAGCAGTGCTGTTTACCTCTGAGTAGGCAGCAGTGATGTGTTCGTAGAGGCCCTGGTGGTGGTGGATAGCATCTTCTAGGTCCTGGAGCTCCGAGGGTAGATCCACCTCTCCACACGCTTTACACCACGAGTCCACATTACCCATGTACTGTAGAGACAGGAACACAAACACATTACACACACGCTTTACACCACGAGTCCACATTACCCATGTACTGTAGAGACAGGAACACAAACACATTACACACACGCTTTACACCACGAGTCCACATTACCCATGTACTGTAGAGACACGAACACAAACACAAACACACACACACACACACACACACACACACACACACACACACACAGCGCTGTGTCTAGTAACTATGTATATGTATTGCTCATTTTGGAAATATTTTGAGAGTCAGTGCATTATTCTACCATGATAACCTGGATGTCACATGGCTAGGTTAGTTCTTTGTAAATGATTCCACCATGATAACCTGGATGTCACATGGCTAGGTTAGTTCTTTGTAAATGATTCCACCATGATAACCTGGATGTCACATGGCTAGGTTAGTTATTTGTAAATGATTCCACCATGATAACCTGGATGTCACATGGCTAGGTTAGTTCTTTGTAAATGATTCCACCATGATAACCTGGATGTCACATGGCTAGGTTAGTTCTTTGTAAATGATTCCACCATGATAACCTGGATGTCACATGGCTAGGTTAGTTCTTTGTAAATTATTCCAATCCTGATGGGACAATAGAGGAAAACAACTAAATAAAAGCATTAAAGAAAAAACAAAGCAACAGTAAACATCCCCCCAAAATGGAAGGCAGTTCACCTGGGTACCAGTCCAGGGCTTGACATTCAAGTCAATTTGAGAGTGGCACACCGGGCCAGTAGCATGTGAAAACTGGGCCAAGATCACAGGAAAGCAAGTTATGCATGCAGAATTTCAACCGTGGGAGATTTCGTTAGCCAACCATACAATCTGATAAAAAAATAAAACCATTCCCCATTCTGAATGATGACATATAGCCCATATTAAACCTTGAAGACGTAATATTCCCCTCCAGAAATAAGCCCAATAACATATTGATGAAAAGCAATATCTTTAGAGCCTGTACATATTATCAGGCAGGTGTGCTATTTTAGCAATAAGCATAATCACCTGTCTGATGCAGCCTCGTGGCTACATGGCTGAAGCATGATCACCTGTCTGATGCAGCCTCGTGGCTACATGGCTGAAGCATGATCACCTGTCTGATGCAGCCCCGTGGCTACATGGCTGAAGCATGATCACCTGTCTGATGCAGCCTCGTGGCTACATGGCTGAAGCATGATCACCTGTCTGATGCAGCCTCGTGGCTACATGGCTGAAGCATGATCACCTGTCTGATGCAGCCTCGTGGCTACATGGCTGAAGCATGATCACCTGTCTGGTGCAGCCTCGTGGCTACATGGCTGAAGCATGATCACCTGTCTGATGCAGCCTCGTGGCTACATGGCTGAAGCATGATCACCTGTCTGGTGCAGCCTCGTGGCTACATGGCTGAAGCATGATCACCTGTCTAATGCAGCCTCGTGGCTACATGGCTGAAGCATAATCACCTGTCTAATGCAGCCTCGTGGCTACATGGCTGAAGCATGATCACCTGTCTAATGCAGCCTCGTGGCTACATGGCTGAAGCATAATCACCTGTCTGGTGCAGCCTCGTGGCTACATGGCTGAAGCATGATCACCTGTCTGGTGCAGCCTCGTGGCTACATGGCTGAAGCATGATCACCTGTCTGATGCAGCCTCGTGGCTACATGGCTGAAGCATGATCACCTGTCTGGTGCAGCCTCGTGGCTACATGGCTGAAGCATGATCACCTGTCTGGTGCAGCCTCGTGGCTACATGGCTGAAGCATGATCACCTGTCTGGTGCAGCCTCGTGGCTAGATGGCTGAAGCATGATCACCTGTCTGGTGCAGCCTCGTGGCTACATGGCTGAAGCATGGGGTTGCTCCTCTGCATTGTTTACCACAATAAGCTAATCATTAGCTAGATTACAGACTAAATATGATCTTGTTGCTTGTTTAATGTCCTAAAAAAACTCCCACTGGCACTAATAACATCATGTGATTTTTACAGTGTTTATAAATACAGTGTATTTCTGTGAATCTGAGTTTGGAAACGTACTGACCCAAGGGGGCCATATGAAAGCGTGATTAACTGGCCAGATGAGCTTGGCAGATGTTGCCGGGCCTGTGGGCAGCCCTGAATGTCGAGCCCTGCAGTCTCTTTAGCTAATCCACTCCCTGTATTCCATGTACTGTGCCAAAGAAAAAATGGCACCTGCTGGAGAAGACTGATTTTGGGCCCAGTTATCCCTTTCGCTTCGCCTCTTCCTCTCTGGTGCAACTCACACATTTCAGTTAATTACTATTGCTCCCGCCAATCAGTGTAAGTTGTAAATGCCGGATCTCTTTGGCAAGACGCATCATTCACCCAAGTTTCGTCAAAATCGGGCCAGCGCTGTCTGAGATATCGCGTGTGACAAACATACGAACGGACGGCTAGATGGACGGACGGAGACCGATTCACAGTCCCCTCCCCGATATTAACGTGGGGGACAAAAAGACATAGCAGAGAATAAAATAAAAGAAGAAGTCACATGGGAATATTAAACAAACCAACAAAGTAGGATTCTAATCTAACTGTAATCTCACTGCAAACTCTCATCATACAGAGATCACACACACCAGAGAATGTGTCTGTATGTACAGTTGAAGTCGGAAGTTTACATAAACTAGTTTTAATGACACCAACCTAAGTGTTTCAAACTAGTTTTGGCAAGTCGGTTAGGACATCTACTCATTTTTCCAACAATTGTTTACAGACAGATTATTTCATTTCTAATTCACTGTATCACAATTCCAGTGGGTCAGAAGTTTACATACACTAAGTTGACTGTGCCTTTAAACAGCTTGGAAAATTCCAGAAAACTATGTCATGGCTTTAGAAGCTTCTGATAGGCTAATTTACATAATTTGAGTCAATTGGAGGTGTACCTGTGGATGTATTTCAAGGCCTACCTTCAAACCCAGTGCCTCTTTGCTTGACATCATGGGAAAATCAAAAGAAATCAGCCAAGACCTCAGAAAACAAATTGTAGACCTCCACAAGTCTGGTTCATCCTTAGGAGCAATTTCCAAATGCCTGAAGGTACCATGTTCATTTGTACAAACAATAGTACACAAGTATAAACACCATGGGACCACGCAGCCGTCATACCGCTCAGAAAGGAGACGCGTTCTGTCTCCTAGAGATGAACGTACTTTGATGAGAAAAGTGCAAATCAATCCCAGAACAATAGCAAAGGTCCTTGTGAAGATGCTGGAGGACACAGGTACAAAAGTATCTGTATCCACAGTAAAATGAGTCCTATATCGACATAACCTGAAAGGCAGCTCAGCAAGGAAGAAGCCACTGCTCCAAAACCGCCATAAAAAGCCAGACTACGGTTTGCAACTGCACATGGGGACAAAGATCGTACTTTTTGGAGAAATGCCCTCTGGTCTGATGAAACAAAAATAGAACTGTTTGGCCATAATGACCATTGTTATTTTTGGAGAAAAAGGGGGAGGCTTGCAAGCCAAAGAACACCATCCCAACCGTGAAGCACGGGGGTGGCAGCATCATGTTGTGGTGGTGCTTTGCTGCAGGAGGGACTTGTGCACTTCACAAAATAGATGGCATCATGAGGGAAGAGAATTATGTGGATATATTGAAGCAACATCTCAAGACATCAGTCAGAAAGTTATAGCTTGGTCACAAATGGGTCTTCCAAATGGACAATGACCCCAAGCATACTTCCAAAGTTGTGGCAAAATGCCTTAAGGACAACAAAGTCAAGGTATTAGAGCGGCCATCACAAAGCCCTGACCTCAATCCTATATAAAATTTGTGGGCAGAACTGAAAAAGCGTGTGCGAGCAAGGAGGCCTAAAAAACCTGATTCAGTTACTCCAGCTCTGTCAGGAGGAATGGGCCAAAATTCACCCAACTTATTGTGGGAAGCTTGTGGAAGGCTACCCGAAACATTTGACCCAAGTTAAACAATTTAAAGGCAATGATACCAAATACTAATTGAGTGTATGTAAACTTCTGACCCACTGGGAATGTGATGAAAAAATAAAAGCTGAAATAAATCACTCTCTACTATTATTCTGACATTTCACATTCTTAAAATAAAGTGGTGATCCTAACTGACCTAAGACAGGGAATTTTTACTAGGATTAAATGTCAAGAATTGTGAAAAACTGAGTTTAAATGTATTTGGCTAAGGTGTATGTACATTTCCGACTTCAACTGTATGTATGTATTGGTGTAGGTAGGTAGGTAGGTAGGTAGGTAGGTAGGTAGGTAGGTAGGTAGGTAGGTAGGTAGGTATGTATGTATGTATGTATGTATGTATGTATGTAAGTATGTATGTATGTATGTATGTATGTATGTGTGTATGATTGTCTCCATGTATTCTCCATGTGTCTACCCTCGAATAATCAGAATACACAAAGAGGAAGCTTTGTGAAGTAGCATCTATGGAAAATGGTTGAATTTCATGAAAAATTTACTATTTTTCTTTCTTTAACTGTGGAACATGAAAGGATACAATGATGAGAGTAATACCATTGAATATTCCTATTGGGAAAGAGGACCGCCCTGATTCTCCATTTGGAATTCTACAAACTCAGCAATTCTATGTGTGTGCCTACCTGCCTGCCTGGATGTATGTGTTCCTGCGTGTGACGAGTGTCTGTACCACCACCACCCACCTGGTCACATTTCTGGTGGAAGGCGGCAGACATCTCCAGCAGTGTGCTGCGTTCGTCCAGGGCAGCAGCGAAGGCTTTCCACTCCGCTTCCAGCTGACCTGAGATCTGTTTAATCTGCACCGAGGCATAGTGACCAGACTCCAACAGCCTGTTACCCACGGACATTATCCTGTTGATGTTCACATACACGTTCTGGAGCGGGGAGGGGATTGGGGTGAAGGAAAGAGAGAAACATTGATTTGGTTTATTTAGCTATTCAGATAACAGACAAACAAACATACAGATATTTCACAATAAGCACAACAACAACAAAAATTGGAGTAAACACTAAGTCCATACCGAAAACCCCAATGCAGCGTACTTGCATTCCAGATTGTGGTTATAGAAAGGATTGGAGTGATGTCAGTATGGCAGGATGCCAGCTCTGTAATAGCTACCTATGGATTCCCTATGGACCTAGCCTCAACTAGACAGGGTGTGTGTGCACACGAGAGAGAGCTTGCATTGATTTTAGTGCAGCGCTAAATGGCAGTGAGCGTTTCCATCTGCAGAGTCATCATCTAGCTGAGGCAAAACAGTAGATTCATCTCCTGCTTTAAAGACATCCATTTCACAACCATTATGTAAGCCTGTATGGATACAGCTTCTAGCTGTGTAATAGCCCGCTGCTCGGTGTGTGTGTGTGTGTGTGTGTGTGTGTGTGTGTGTGTGTGTGTGTGTGTGTGTGTGTGTGTGTGTGTGTGTGTGTGTGTGTGTGTGTGTGTGTGTGTGTGTGTGTGTTCTTACCATGCAGTTCATAGCGAAGTGGTTGTGTTGAGTCTGTAGCTCCATGGCGTGAGGGTGGTTGTTGCCGATCTCGGTGTAGCCGGCCAGGAACAGACCCTTGTTGGCCATTATCCAATCAAACATCTGAGGGAAAGACACCCAAACACACACGTTAGAGACGGGATAGTGCAGGCAGCCAACAGCTACAGACGGTAGAGTGTGCTTGGGTCTGTATCATTGTGATTGTGTGTGGGTGTATCATTGTGTGTACTGTATACTGCTTAGTGGGACTACTGTACGTGTGTGTATGCTTGCACGTGTGAATGTAGAAACGTGAGTGTGCAAAAACACTTGCTTGCACGTGTGTGTGTGTGTGTATATTTTTCTTTATTTTTACTATTTTCTACATTGTAGAATAATAGTGAAGACATCAAAACTAGGAAATAATGCATATGGAATCATGTAGTAACCAAAAAAAGTGTTAAACAAATCAAAATATAGTTTATATTTGAGATTCTTCAAAATAGCCACACTTTGCCTTGATGACAGATTTGCACACTCTTGGCCTTCTCTCAACCACCTGGAATGCATTTCAATTCTCAGGTGCGCCTTGTTAAAAGTTAATTTGTGGAATTTTTTTACTTCTTAATGCGTTTGAGCCAATCACATGTGTTGTGTACCTTGTGACAAGGTAGGGGTGGTATACAGAAGCTAGCCTTATTTGGTAAAAGAACAAGTCCATATTATGGCAAGAACAGCTCAAATAAGCAAAGAGAAATGACAGTCCATCATTACTTTAAGACACAAAGGTTAGTCAATCCGGAAAATGTCAAGAACTTTGAAAGTTTCTTCAAGTGCAGTCGCAAAAACCAAGTGCTATGATGAAACTGGCTCTCATGAGGACCGTCACAGGAAAGGAAGACCCAGAGTTATCTCTGCTGCAGAGGATAAGTTCATTAGAGTTACCAGCCTCAGAAATTTCAGCCCAAATAAATGCTTCACAGAGTTCAAGTAACAGACATCTCAACATCAACTGTTCAGAGGAGACTGTGTGAATCAGGCCCTCATGGTCAAATTGCTGCAAAGAAACCACTACTAAAGGACACCAATAAGAAGAAGAGACTTGCTTGGGCCAAGAAACAGGAACAATGGACATTAGACCTGTGACTTTGGTCTGAGGAGTCCAAATTTGAGATTTTGGGATCCAAACGCCTTGTCTTTGTGAGATGCAGAGTAGGTGAACAGATGATCTCTGCATGTGTGGTTCCCACCGTGGAGCATGGAAGAGAAGGTGTGATGGTGCTTTGCTGGTGACAATGTCAATGATTTATTTAGAATTCAAGGCATACATAATCAGCATGGCTACCATAGCATTCTGCAGTGAAATGCCATCCCTTCTGGTTTGCACTTGGTGGGACTATCATTTGTTTTTCAACAGGACAATGACCCAAACACACCTCCAGGCTGTGTAAGTGCTATTTGACCAAGAAGGAGAGTGAAGGAGTGCTGCATCAGATGACCTGGCCTCCACAATCACTGACCTCAACCCAATTGAGATGGTTTGGGGTGAGTTGGACCGCAGAGTGAGGGAAAAGCAGCCAACAAGTGCTCAGTATATACACTACCGTTCAAACGTTTGGGGTCACTTAGACATGTCCTTGTTTTTGAAAGAAAAGCACATTTTTTGTCCATTAAAATAACATCAAATTGATCAGAAATACAGTGTAGACATTGTTAATGTTGTAAATGACTATTGTAGCTGGAAACTTATAGCTGGCTTATTTTTTTGTGGAATATCTACATACGCATACAGAGGCCCATTATCTGCAACCATCACTCCTGTGTTCCAATGGCATGTTGTGTTAGCTAATCCAAGGTTATCATTTTAAAAGGCAAATTGATCATTAGAAAACCCTTTTGCAATTATGTTGGCACAGCTGAAAATTGTTGTCCTGATTAAAGAAGCAATAAAACTGTCCTTCTTTAGACTAGTTGAGTATCTGGAGCATCAGAATTTGGGGGTTCGATTACAGGCTCAAAATGGCCAGAAACAAAGGACTTTCTTCTGAAACTCGTCAGTCTATTCTTGTTCTGAGAAATGAAGGCTATTCCATGCGAGAAATTGCCAAGAAACGGAAGATCTCGTACAACGCTTTGTACTACTCCCTTCACAGAACAGCGCAAACTGGCTCTAACTAGAATATAAAGGAGTGGGAGGCCCCGGTGCACAACTGAGCAAGAGGACAAGTACATTAGAGTGTCTAGTTTGAGAAACAGACGCCTCAAGTCCTCAACTGGCAGCTTTATTAAATAGTACCCGCAAAACACCAGTCTCAACGTCAACAGTGAAGAGGCGACTCCGGGATGCTGGCATTCTAGGCAGAGTTGCAAAGAAAAAGCCATATCTCACACTGGCCAATAAAAAGAAAAGATTAAGATGGGCAAAAGAACACAGACACTGGACAGAGGAAGATTTGAAAAAAGTGTTATTGACAGACAAATCTGAGTTTGAGTTGTTCGGATCACAAAGAAGAACATTCGTGAGATGCAGAAAAAATGAAAAGATGCAGGAGAAGTGTTGACGCCGTCTGTCAAGCATGGTGAAGGCAATGTGATTTGGTGGTGGTAAAGTGGGAGATTTGGACAGGGTAAAAAGGATTTTGAGGAAGGAAAGCTATCAATCCATTTTACAATGCCATTCCATACCCTGTGGACGGCGCTTAATTGGAGCCAATTTCCTCCTACAACAGGACAATGACCCAAAGCACAGCTCCAAACTATACAATAACTATTTAGGGAAGAAGCAGTCAGCTGGTATTCTGTCTATAATGGAGTGGCCAGTACAGTCACCGGATCTCAACCCTATTGAGCTTTTGTGGGAGCAGCTTGACCGTATGGTACGTAAGAAGTGCCCATCAAGCCAATCCAACTTGTGGGAGGTGCTTCAGGAAGCATGGGGTGAAATCTCTTCAGATTACCTCAACAAATTGACAACTAGAATGCCAAAGGTCTGCAAGGCTGTAATTGCTGCAAATGGAGGATTCTTTGACGAAAGCAAAGTTTGAAGGACACAATTATTATTTCAATTAAAAATCCTTATTTATAATTACTATATTTCCTATTAATTTTGCCACTGATTTCCTGTATGTTTTCATGAAAAACAAGGACATTTCTAAGTGACACCAAGCTTTGAACGGTAGTGTATTTGGGAACTCCTTCAAGACTGTTGGAAAAGCATTCCAGGTGAAGCTGGTTGTGAGAATGCCAAGAGTGTACAAAGCTGTCATCAAATCAAAATCAAATCACATTTTATTGGTCATTTACACATATTTAGCAGATGTTATTGCTTGTGTTCCTAGCTCCAACAGTGCTGTAATATCTAACAATTCACAACAATATACACAAATCTAAAAGTAAAATAATGGAATTAAGATAGGATGAGGCAAAGTGTGGCTACTTTGAAGAACCTAAAATATATTTTGATTTGTTTAACACTTTTTTGGTTACTACATTATTCCATATGTGCTATTTCATAGTGTTTATGTCTTCACTATTATTCTACAATGTAGAAAATAGTAAAAATAAAGAAAAACCTTTGAATGAGTAGGTGTGTCAACATTTTTGACTGGTACTGTATGTGTGTGTGTGTACATACATACATCTGTGACTCACTAGGCACAGGAAGAAGAGAGATGAGCTGAGTGTCATAAGAGAATACCAAGAGCCTCTTCAGAGCTAACTACTGTCTATCGTGTCCTAGCAACAAGCCCTAATTGCAGTCCAACACTGCTATCTGTCTATTCTACAGTAACTATTGACGGTATCAATTATACTCTATCAGTCTATTACACTGGATCTATTCAGCCCCCTACACACACACACATACAAATCCCACTAGCAGTTTGTCTGTTGTCTTTCCCTTTACTCTCCATCCACGGTACCTTCTCAGCGTCCTGTTCGAAGAGGCGGAGCTGGAAGCACTGGTCCAGCTGCAGTTTCCTGATGTGCCAGGCCTGGTGTAGGTGTTGTCGTGTGCTGTGGAGTTTGTCCAGCAGGGTGGCGATGCGTGGCACCAGCCCCTGGGTGTCAGCGTTACACACACCGCTGGCGTTAGAGTTCCTGTACGACTCACTGCTCTGGATACGCTGCAGCAACCTGGGAGAGAGGACGCAATGTGAAATAACACACACACCACCACCAGCAGTGTAAAATTAGCCTCACCATCAGTCTGAGTGTGTGTGTGCGTGTGCGTGTGTGTGGTGCGTAGCCTACCTCTGTCCCTCCGTATCCAGTTCCTCTATAGGAGCTTTGATGACCTTCTTCTTCAGCGTGGCGTGTTCCTCTATCATGCGCCGCGCCCCGTCCAGGTCCGTGGGGAAGTCTTTCCTCGCCACCACCTCCTGCATCTCCTCCAGCCTCGACAACATGTGACCCGCGTGCCCCGTAAACTCCTCAAACGCAACCCGCACCTGGAAAAGAACGAAGACACTGGATGGATTGATTGATAAATTGATTGATTGACTTGTGGTTGTAGTACTGACTTATAGAGTTAAAGTATGTGTTTAAGTCGGTGTATTTTGGTTTTTGCAAACCATTGATTGATTAATTAATTGATTGACTGGTCGTACCTCGATCCACTCGTCATGGTTGTATTCTAGACTTCCCTCGAAGTCAGAGGTCAGCTGGGAGGGGTCAACCACCTTAGATAGACCCTCCAACGACACCATGGTGGTCTAGAGAGAGATGGAGACGGGGAAGAGGGGGAGATGAGGAAAGGTAAAGATGGAAGGGAAGAAAGGGAAGAGAGGGAGGGATAGAGAAGGCTTTAAATCAATTCTAACAACATCCTCACAGCCTTTTGGTTGTGTTCAAGTTCAACGCCCACTCCGTGCTCACTGTGTCAGTGACACACAGCAATAATGGTGATTCAGACACTCAGATAGATACATTTGATTGGCTATGACAAAAAGGGGAGGGGTTACGACAGAGGGTCATCTCTCTCGGTCTCGTTCTCCCTCGCTCTTCATCTTGATTAAGTCTGCTGATTTCATATTGCGTTTTTGGGGACATTTAGAAAATGACTTTTACCTCAAAGGTCAAATGTCTGTACAGATTGAGAAATATGGGAGAGATTGTTTCTGTTCTCAAGTGATTTATGTTGCCAAGATAATACCAACCCACACAGCAAGGTTAACACCCACACTCTGTGTCAGATTGAAGGATAGACAGAGGGATGAAGAGAGAGACCTGACAAAGCCTTGCGTGGGCAAGATTAGCGAAAGAAAGAAATAACAAAAAGAAAAAAAGACAGACAGACAGACAAAGAGAGAGAGAAAACAAGCTGAGAACCCCTCTAAAGCCAAGCACAATTCTAAGAGTTATCTTCTATTGACAAGTCCAGGTAAGAACGCATCAGTCCATCTCTCCATCTTTCTCTCTATCCCCTCCATCTCCTATAGAAGACTGTTCCAGCTGTTAATGGAATGTTTTAAAAGCATAACCCAGATTTGGATGGAAAAGAGATTTTCACTGAGCAAAATGTGGCGCTGAAAAACACACATGTACATATTACCTCACTGACCTCGACTAGCCTGTACCTCCGACTCCTGTACTGTATATAGCCTCGTTGTTTTTTTATTTATTGTGTTACTTTTTTCTTACTTTATTTTGTATTTATTTTTTAAGCAAATATTTTCTTAGTTACTTTAAAAAAAATGTGGCATTGTTGGTTAAGGGCTTGTAAGTAAACATTTCACGGTAAGGAATACTTGTTGTATTCGGCATGTGACAAATAACATTTGATTTGACACACATTGGCCTCACGCACACAGCAGGGTGAAGAGAACGGGTGGTGTTTAATGGCGTGTGTTCTGCCCTATGGCGACTGGCTGACAGAGTGACACACGGCGTTATACACCATCAACCAATCAATAAAGCCCTCTGAGACAACCCAATACCACAGCAGTGCTCTAACAGGGTGGCTGTGTGGAGGGCTGTGTGGAGGGCTGTGTGTGTGTGTCAACCCTCCACACAGCACAGACATGGCAAATAAAACCAGCAAATGAATCTAATCTAATAACCTAGAGCTTCACTACATTATTGCAATGCTCTGCAGGATTTTCAACACTATTACAAGTCATAAAGCCTACAAGCCTATCAAAAACAATTCAAAACAGCAGTGTGTGTGAATTAAAACAAGCAGAGCTCCATACAATATCCCATTGTGATTCTAAATCACAAATTTAAAACAGCAAAGAGTATAATAAGCAGTACACCTCAAAGTCACAGTCAAAACATACCATATTGTTGTTGGGTTTGTTACGTTTCAGCAAAGTCACAGTCAAAACATACCATATTGTTGTTGGGTTTGTTACGTTTCAGCAAAGTCACAGTCAAAACATACCATATTGTTGTTGGGTTTGTTACGTTTCAGCAAAGTCACAGTCAAAACATACCATATTGTTGTTGGGTTTGTTACGTTTCAGCAAAGTCACAGTCAAAACATACCATATTGTTGTTGGGTTTGTTACGTTTCAGCAAAGTCACAGTCAAAACATACCATATTGTTGTTGGGTTTGTTACGTTTCAGCAAAGTCACAGTCAAAACATACCATATTGTTGTTGGGTTTGTTACGTTTCAGCAAAGTCACAGTCAAAACATACCATATTGTTGATGGGTTTGTTACGTTTCAGCAAAGTCACAGTCAAAACATACCATATTGTTGTTGGGTTTGTTACATTTTAGCAAAGTCACAGTCAAAACATACCATATTGTTGTTGGGTTTGTTACGTTTCAGCAAAGTCACAGGCATTAAATTGCAATGAATGCAGTGACATGGTACAGTATAGTACAGTAAAGGACAGTATAGTTTAATACAGTATAGTACAGTACAACATAGTATAGGACAGTATAGTATAGTACAGTATAGGACAGTATAGTACAGTATAGTACAGAACAGTATAGTATAGTTAGGGTTGCAAAGCTACTGGTAATTTACCAGTCATGGAATCTTCTATAATTTTGGTCATCTATGTTAATTTACACTTGAATAACTTTTAAAACATGTATTCATACATAGTATAAATTTTTTATATCTGTGAGTTTCTAGTGGATCGACCATATGTTCAAGAGGAAATATCCTAATTAATGAAAAAGCATCTAATCAACAACGGCACAACTCTTCCAACTATTTACTTTTTTCACAACTGCACCAATTTGGGGCCAAAACATTTACAACTAAAAAAGATTGACGAAGTAAAATAAATAATGCTGAAACCCTCATTATAAAACACCAATGGTATTCACTAAGTTTATGGTTTATATGTAATGTTTTACAGCTTTGTCATTCTACTGTTTATTTGAAAATCACCTCATTATATATTTGCCATGTGATAAGGCCACACAGGGGCCAGAGATCATTACAGACACCTGGGATCATCTGAAGTACCCAAAAGGGCCACTAGATGTGTTGATGAAATACATAAAATCCTTGAAAGTTACAAATATTCTGCTAGCTTACTGGTAAACTTCAAAAGTTTCCAGTAACACACCCTCCCTTTGTAACCCTAAGTACAGAACACTATAGTATAGTACAATAAAAACAAAAATGTTACCTCAAATTCGAACTTGGAGCTGCCGAAGTTGGTGCGTTGTTTCTGCCAGAAGTTGTCTGGTTTGATGATGAGCGCTATGTGTATACAGCAGGGGAACGACTCCTGGAGAATCTTCAGTAGAGATTTGATACTGTCCCATTTACTGCCTCGCATGTCTACTATGACTGTGAAGCCATGCTGGATCACCTCTTCACTGGACCGGGGGAGGGAGGACGAGGAGGAGGGAGAAGGAAGGTGGTAGCGAAAGAGTGAGAGTGGATAGTATGGCAAGATAAGGAGGAGAGAGGAGAGCGTGGGAGGGAGAAAGAAGGTAGGACGGGGAGAGGTGGTAGCGAAAGAGTGAGAGGGTGGGAAAGGGGAGGGGGTAGAGAAAGAGGGAGGATGTTGAGTGGGAGGTAGAGAAAGCGAGAAGGGAGGAGGGAGAGAGAGAATCAAAACAAACCATGAGATGGTGATGACGCATTTTCTGTACTGTGAGAAGCACAGAGTACGCACTACGAATTCACACACACACACCCACACACAGAATGATAAATCCCAAAAACCTACAGTGATTTCCATCCAGATTGATTTTTCTTCCAATCAGAATAATGACCAAAAGTAAGCAAAGAGACTCAATCCATCATCAGCATCAAGACTGTAGTTCAACTAAGATTCTCCCCACAGCATCACACATCTCCTGCATGGCTAGTAATAAACACTGCATCTAGTTATCCCCCTCTCTCTGTCTCTATTCCCTCTGTCTCTATTCCCCCTCTTTCTCTTCTCTCGTTCTATATTCCCTCTGTCTCTATTCCCCCTCTTTCTCTTCTCTCGTTCTATATTCCCCCTCTCCCTCCCTCACGGCTGACCTCAACACTCAGACCCAGAGTTTCATATCTCAGGAGAACACACAATTCCTCTCTACTTCACTCACTCTCTTTCTAGAGCTATCCTTTATCTCCCTTAATCCATTATTCCTCTCTCAATTCCTTATTCCCTCCTAACACTAGCTTTCTAGATTCCTTCCCTTTCTATCCAGCCTTCCCCTCCTCTCTTTCTAATGCCTGTGTCAGCAACTCTGACTCCCACTACACTGAGCAGAGAGAGAGAGGAGAGAGGAGAGAGGAGAGGGAAACACAAATACGGTAACAGAGAAAAAGTGGGGAGTGAGAGATCTACATTGTATCTACATAGAGAGCGAGAGAGTAGAAGAACCGTTAAAAGAGTTTTTGTAATGAGGAGTGAGATACGATGTAGAGAGAGACGTACCTAGGAGAGTGCAGCAGCGTACAGACCTACTCATCCGCAGCTATCATCACAACTACTGAGCTGATCTAGCAACCGTACCGCCTCTGCGGCACTCTGTTGTACTCAAACACACACACAAACACACACACTCCTCCCTCTCTCTGTTTTAATCCCTTGCTCTCTCCCGCTCCACTCGCTCTCTACCCTCCCTCACTCCCTCCTTTTCCTTCGGACTCTCCATCTCTATCTACCCTCCCTCACTCCAACTCTCCATCCCTCTCACCACCCTCCCTCACTCCGACTCTCCAGCCCTCTCACCACCCTCCCTCACTCCGACTCTCCATCCCTCTCACCACCCTCCATCACTCCAACTCTCCAACCCTCTCACCACCCTCCCTCACTCCAACGCTCCATCCCTCTCACCACCCTCCCTCACTCACTCCGACTCTCCATCTCTCCAGCCATTGATCTCTCTCTCCATCCATTGATTTCTCTCTCTATTAATGTATCTCTCTCTCCATCCATTGATCTCTCTCTCTATTAATGTATCTCTCTCTCCATCCATTGATCTCTCTCTCTATTCATTTGTCTCTCTCTCTAGCCATTGGTCTCTCTCTATCCAATGGTCTCTCTCTCCATCCATTGATCTCTCTCTCTGTTAATGTATCTCTCTCTTCATCCATTGATCTCTCTCTCTATTAATGTATCTCTCTCTCCATCCATTGATCTCTCTATCTATTGGTCACTCTCTAAATTAATTTCTCTCTCTCTCTACCCATTGGTATCTCTCCATCCAATGGTCTCTCTCTCCATCCATTTGCCTCTCTATCTATTCAGTTCTCTCTCTCCATCCATTTGTGTCTCTCTCAAATAATTTGTCCTCCCTTTCCATCCATTTGTCTCTCTCCATCCATTTGTCTCTATTCATTTGTCTCTCTCTCCATCCATTTGTCTCTATTAAGTTGTCTCTCTCTATTCATTTGTCTCTCTCTCTATTCATTTGTATCTCTCTCTATTCATTTCTCTCTCCCTCCATCCATTCATGTGTTTCTCTATCCATTTGTCTCTCTCGCTCTCTATATTAATTTGCCTCTCTCTCTCCATTCATTTTCCTCTCTCAATTAATTTGCCTCTCTCTCTCTATTCATTTCTCTCTCTCCCTCTATTCATTTCTCTCTCTCTATTCATTTCTCTCTCTCCCTCTATTCATTTCTTTCTCTCTCCAGCGATCTCTCTCTCAATTCATTTGCCTCTCTCTCTCAATTCATTTGTCTCTCTCTCTCCATCCATTTGTCTCTCTCTCTCCATCCATTTGTCTCTCTCTCCATCCATTTGTCTCTCTCTCTCCATCCATTTGCCTCTCTCTATCCATTTGTCTCTCTCTCTCCATCCATTTGTCTCTATTCATTTGTATCTCTCCATTAATTTCTCTCTCTATTAATTTGCCTCTCTCAATTAATTTGTCTCTCTCTCTCAATTCATTTGTCTCTATCCATTTGTCTCTCTCCATCCATGTGTCTCTATTCATTTCTCTCTCTCCATCCATTTGTCTCTCTCCATCCATTTGTCTCTATTAATTTCTCTCTCTCTCTATTCATTTGTCTCTCTCTATTCATTTCTCTCTCTCTCTATTCATTTGTCTCTATTCATTTGTCTCTCTCCATCCATTTGTCTCTATTCATTTGTCTCTCTCTCTATTCATTTGTCTCTCTCTATTCATTTGTCTCTCTCCATCCATTTGTCTCTATTCATTTCTCTCTCTCTCTATTCATTTGTCTTTCTCCATCCATTTGTCTCTATTCATTTCTCTCTCTCTCCATTAATTTCCCTCTCTCCATTAAATTCTCTCTCTCTATTCATTTGTCTCTCCATCCATTTGTCTATATTCATTTGTCTCTCTCTCTATTAATTTGTCTCTCTCCATCCATTTGTCTCTCTCTATTAATTTGTCTCTCTCCCATCCATTTGTCTCTCTCTATTAATTGGTCTCTCTCTCCAACCATTTGTCTCTCTCTCTCTCCATCCATTTGTCTGTCTCTCTCTCTCCATCCATTTGTCTCGCTCTCTCTCTCCATCCATTTGTCTGTCGCTCTCTCCATCCATTTGTCTGTCTCTCTCTATCCATTTGTCTCCCTCTCTCTATCCATTTCTCTCTCGCTCTCCATCCATTTGTCTCTCTCGCTCTCCATCCATTTGTCTCGCTCTCTCCATCCACTTGTCTCGCTCTCTCCCTCCATCCATTTGTCTCGCTCTCTCTCTCCATCCATTTGTCTGTCGCTCTCTCTCTCTCTCCATCCATTTGTCTGTCTCTCTCTCCATCCATTTGTCTGTCTCTCTCTCCATCCATTTGTCTGTCTCTCTCTCCATCCATTTGTCTGTCTCTCTCTCCATCCATTTGTCTGTCTCTCTCTCCATCCATTTGTCTGTCTCTCTCTATCCATTTGTCTGTCTTTCTCTCCATCCATTTGTCTGTCGCTCTCTCTCTCTCTCCATCCATTTGTCTGTCTCTCTCCATCCATTTGTCTGTCTCTCTCTCCATCCATTTGTCTGTCTCTCTCTCCATCCATTTGTCTGTCTCTCTCTCCATCCATTTGTCTGTCTCTCTCTATCCATTTGTCTGTCTTTCTCTATCCATTTGTCTCTCGCTCTCAATCCATTTGTCTCCCTCTATCCATTTGTCTCTCTCACTCTCCATCCATCCATTTGTCTCTCTCACTCCATCCATTTGTCTCCCTCTATCCATTTGTCTCCCTCTCTCTCCATCCATTTGTCTCTCTCGCTCTCCATCCACTTGTCTCGCTCTCTCTCTCCATCCATCCACTTGTCTCGCTCTCTCTCTCCATCCGTCCATTTGTCTCGCTCTCTCTCCATTTGTCCGTCTCTCTCGCTCTCTCCATTTGCCCGTCTCTCTCGCTCTCCATCCGTTTGTCTGTCTGTCTCTCTCCATTTGTCTGTCTGTCTCTCTCCATTTGTGTCTCTCTCTCCATCCATTTGTCTGTGTCTCTCTCGATCCATTTGTCTGTGTCTCTCTCGATCCATTTGTCTGTGTCTCTCTCCATCCATTTGTCTGTCTCTCTCCATCCATTTGTCTGTCTCTCTCTCCATCCATTTGTCTGTCTCTCTCTCCATCCATTTGTCTGTCTCTCTCTCCATCCATTTGTCTGTCTCTCTCTCCATCCATTTGTCTGTCTCTCTCTCCATCCATTTGTCTGTCTCTCTCCATCCATTTGTCTGTCTCTCTCTCCATCCATTTGTCTGTCTCTCTGTCCCTCTATCCATTTGTCTGTCTCTCTGTCCCTCTATCCATTTGTCTCCCTCTCTCCCTCTATCCATTTGTCTCCCTCTCTCCCTCTATCCATTTGTCTCCCTCTCTCCCTCTATCCATTTGTCTCCCTCTCTCCCTCTATCCATTTGTCTCCCTCTCTCCCTCTATCCATTTGTCTCCCTCTCTCCCTCTATCCATTTGTCTCCCTCTCTCCCTCTATCCATTTGTCTCCCTCTCTCCCTCTATCCATTTGTCTCCCTCTCTCCCTCTATCCATTTGTCTCCCTCTATCCATTTGTCTCCCTCTATCCATTTGTCTCCCTCTATCCATTTGTCTCCCTCTATCCATTTGTCTCCCTCTATCCATTTGTCTCCCTCTATCCATTTGTCTCCCTCTATCCATTTGTCTCCCTCTATCCATTTGTCTCCCTCTCTCCATTTGTCTCCCTCTCTCCATTTGTCTCCCTCTCTCCATTTGTCTCCCTCTCTCCCTCTATCCATTTGTCTCCCTCTCTCCCTCTATCCATTTGTCTCCCTCTCTCCCTCTATCCATTTGTCTCCCTCTCTCCCTCTATCCATTTGTCTCCCTCTCTCCCTCTATCCATTTGTCTCCCTCTCTCCCTCTATCCATTTGTCTCCCTCTCTCCCTCTATCCATTTGTCTCCCTCTCTCCCTCTATCCATTTGTCTCCCTCTCTCCCTCTATCCATTTGTCTCCCTCTATCCATTTGTCTCTATCCATTTGTCTCTATTCATTTGTCTCTATCCATTTGTCTCTATCCATTTGTCTCTATCCATTTGTCTCTATCCATTTGTCTCTATCCATTTGTCTCTCTCTATTCATTTGTCTCTCTCTCTATTCATTTGTCTCTCTCTCTATCCATTTGTCTCTCTCTCTATCCATTTGTCTCTCTCTATCCATTTGTCTCTCTCTATCCATTTGTCTCTCTCTATCCATTTGTCTCTCTCTCTATTCATTTGTCTCTCTCTATTCATTTGTCTCTCTCTCTATCCATTTGTCTCTCTCTCTATTCATTTGTCTCTCTATTCATTTGTCTCTCTCTCTCTCTATCCTATTGTCCCTCTATCCATTTCTCTCTCTCTCTCTCCATTTGTCTCTCTCTCTCTCCATCCATGTGTCCCTCTCTCTCTCTATCCATCCATGTGTCCCTCTCTCTCTCTATCCATCCATGTGTCCCTCTCTCTCTCTATCCATCCAAGTGTCCCTCTCTCTCTCTATCCATCCAAGTGTCCCTCTCTCTCTCTATCCATCCAAGTGTCCCTCTCTCTCTCTATCCATCCAAGTGTCCCTCTCTCTCTCTATCCATCCAAGTGTCCCTCTCTCTCTCTATCCATCCAAGTGTCCCTCTCTCTCTCTATCCATCCAAGTGTCCCTCTCTCTCTCTATCCATCCAAGTGTCCCTCTCTCTCTCTATCCATCCATGTGTCCCTCTCTCTCTCTCTATCCATCCATGTGTCCCTCTCTCTCTCTCTATCCATCCATGTGTCCCTCTCTCTCTCTCTATCCATCCATTTGTCCCTCTCTCTCTCTCTATCCATCCATTTGTCCGTCTCTCTCTCTCTCTATCCATTTGTCCCTCTCTCTCTCTCTCTATCCATTTGTCCCTCTCTCTCTCTCTCTATCCATTTGTCCCTCTCTCTCTCTCTCTATCCATTTGTCCCTCTCTCTCTCTCTCTATCCATTTGTCCCTCTCTCTCTCTCTATCCATTTGTCTCCCTCTCTCCCTCTCTATCCATTTGTCTCCCTCTCTCCCTCTATCCATTTGTCTCCCTCTCTCCCTCTATCCATTTGTCTCCCTCTCTCCCTCTATCCATTTGTCTCCCTCTCTCCCTCTCTCCATTTGTCTCCCTCTCTCCCTCTCTCCATTTGTCTCCCTCTCTCCCTCTCTCCATTTGTCTCCCTCTCTCCCTCTATCCATTTGTCTCCCTCTCTCCCTCTATCCATTTGTCTCCCTCTCTCCCTCTATCCATTTGTCTCCCTCTCTCCCTCTCTCCATTTGTCTCCCTCTCTCCCTCTCTCCATTTGTCTCCCTCTCTCCCTCTCTCCATTTGTCTCCCTCTCTCCCTCTCTCCATTTGTCTCCCTCTCTCCCTCTCTCCATTTGTCTCCCTCTCTCCCTCTCTCCATTTGTCTCCCTCTCTCCCTCTATCCATTTGTCTCCCTCTCTCCCTCTATCCATTTGTCTCCCTCTCTCCCTCTATCCATTTGTCTCCCTCTATCCATTTGTCTCCCTCTCTCCCTCTATCCATTTGTCTCCCTCTCTCCCTCTATCCATTTGTCTCCCTCTCTCCCTCTATCCATTTGTCTCCCTCTCTCCCTCTATCCATTTGTCTCCCTCTCTCCCTCTATCCATTTGTCTCCCTCTCTCCCTCTATCCATTTGTCTCCCTCTCTCCCTCTATCCATTTGTCTCCCTCTCTCCCTCTATCCATTTGTCTCCCTCTCTCCATTTGTCTCCCTCTCTCCCTCTATCCATTTGTCTCCCTCTCTCCCTCTATCCATTTGTCTCCCTCTCTCCCTCTATCCATTTGTCTCCCTCTATCCATTTGTCTCCCTCTATCCATTTGTCTCCCTCTATCCATTTGTCTCCCTCTCTCCATTTGTCTCCCTCTCTCCATTTGTCTCCCTCTCTCCATTTGTCTCCCTCTCTCCATTTGTCTCCCTCTCTCCCTCTATCCATTTGTCTCCCTCTCTCCCTCTATCCATTTGTCTCCCTCTCTCTCTCTATCCATTTGTCTCTCTCTATCCATTTGTCTCTCTCTATTCATTTGTCTCTCTCTCTATTCATTTGTCTCTCTCTCTATCCATTTGTCTCTCTCTCTATTCATTTGTCTCTCTATTCATTTGTCTCTCTCTCTCTCTATCCTATTGTCCCTCTATCCATTTCTCTCTCTCTCTCTCCATTTGTCTCTCTCTCTCTCCATTTGTCCCTCTCTCTCTCTATCCATCCATGTGTCCCTCTCTCTCTCTATCCATCCAAGTGTCCCTCTCTCTCTCTATCCATCCAAGTGTCCCTCTCTCTCTCTATCCATCCAAGTGTCCCTCTCTCTCTCTATCCATCCAAGTGTCCCTCTCTCTCTCTATCCATCCAAGTGTCCCTCTCTCTCTCTATCCATCCAAGTGTCCCTCTCTCTCTCTCTATCCATCCATGTGTCCCTCTCTCTCTCTCTATCCATCCATGTGTCCCTCTCTCTCTCTCTATCCATCCATGTGTCCCTCTCTCTCTCTCTATCCATTTGTCCTCTCTCTCTCTCTCTCTATCCATTTGTCCCTCTCTCTCTCTCTCTCTATCCATTTGTCCCTCTCTCTCTCTCTCTCTATCCATTTGTCCCTCTCTCTCTCTCTCTCTATCCATTTGTCCCTCTCTCTCTCTCTCTCTATCCATTTGTCCCTCTCTCTCTCTCTCTCTATCCATTTGTCCCTCTCTCTCTCTCTCTCTATCCATTTGTCCCTCTCTCTCTCTCTCTCTCTATCCATTTGTCCCTCTCTCTCTCTCTCTCTATCCATTTGTCCCTCGCTCTCTCTCTCTATCCATTTGTCCCTCGCTCTCTCTCTCTATCCATTTGTCCCTCTCTCTCTCTCTCTATCCATTTGTCCCTCTCTCTCTATCCATTTGTCCCTCTCTCTCTATCCATTTGTCCCTCTCTCTCTATCCATTTGTCCCTCTCTCTCTATCCATTTGTCCCTCTCTCTCTATCCATTTGTCCCTCTCTCTCTATCCATTTGTCCCTCTCTCTCTATCCATTTGTCCCTCTCTCTCTATCCATTTGTCCCTCTCTCTCTATCCATTTGTCCCTCTCTCTCTATCCATTTGTCCCTCTCTCTCTATCCATTTGTCCCTCTCTCTCTATCCATTTGTCCCTCTCTCTCTATCCATTTGTCCCTCTCTCTCTATCCATTTGTCCCTCTCTCTCTCTATCCATTTGTCCCTCTCTCTCTCTCTCTATCCATTTGTCCCTCTCTCTCTCTCTCTATCCATTTGTCCCTCTCTCTCTCTCTCTATCCATTTGTCCCTCTCTCTCTCTCTCTATCCATTTGTCCCTCTCTCTCTCTCTCTATCCATTTGTCCCTCTCTCTCTCTCTCTATCCATTTGTCCCTCTCTCTCTCTCTCTATCCATTTGTCCCTCTCTCTCTCTCTCTATCCATTTGTCCCTCTCTCTCTCTCTCTATCCATTTGTCCCTCTCTCTCTCTCTCTCTATCCATTTGTCCCTCTCTCTCTCTCTCTCTATCCATTTGTCCCTCTCTCTCTCTCTCTATCCATTTGTCCCTCTCTCTCTCTCTCTATCCATTTGTCCCTCTCTCTCTCTCTCTATCCATTTGTCCCTCTCTCTCTCTCTCTATCCATTTGTCCCTCTCTCTCTCTCTCTATCCATTTGTCCCTCTCTCTCTCTCTCTATCCATTTGTCCCTCTCTCTCTCTCTCTATCCATTTGTCCCTCTCTCTCTCTCTCTATCCATTTGTCCCTCTCTCTCTCTCTCTATCCATTTGTCCCTCTCTCTCTCTCTCTATCCATTTGTCCCTCTCTCTCTCTCTCTATCCATTTGTCCCTCTCTCTCTCTCTCTATCCATTTGTCCCTCTCTCTCTCTCTCTATCCATTTGTCCCTCTCTCTCTCTCTCTATCCATTTGTCCCTCTCTCTCTCTCTCTATCCATTTGTCCCTCTCTCTCTCTCTCTATCCATTTGTCCCTCTCTCTCTCTCTCTATCCATTTGTCCCTCTCTCTCTCTCTCTATCCATTTGTCCCTCTCTCTCTCTCTCTATCCATTTGTCCCTCTCTCTCTCTCTCTATCCATTTGTCCCTCTCTCTCTCTCTCTATCCATTTGTCCCTCTCTCTCTCTCTCTATCCATTTGTCCCTCTCTCTCTCTCTCTATCCATTTGTCCCTCTCTCTCTCTCTCTATCCATTTGTCCCTCTCTCTCTCTCTCTATCCATTTGTCCCTCTCTCTCTCTCTCTATCCATTTGTCCCTCTCTCTCTCTCTCTATCCATTTGTCCCTCTCTCTCTCTCTCTATCCATTTGTCCCTCTCTCTCTCTCTCTATCCATTTGTCCCTCTCTCTCTCTCTCTATCCATTTGTCCCTCTCTCTCTCTCTCTATCCATTTGTCCCTCTCTCTCTCTCTCTATCCATTTGTCCCTCTCTCTCTCTCTCTCTATCCATTTGTCCCTCTCTCTCTCTCTCTATCCATTTGTCCCTCTCTCTCTCTCTCTATCCATTTGTCCCTCTCTCTCTCTTTCTCTCCATTTGTCCCTCTCTCTCTCTTTCTCTCCATTTGTCCCTCTCTCTCTCTCTCTCTCCATTTGTCCCTCTCTCTCTCTCTCTCTCCATTTGTCCCTCTCTCTCTCTCTCTATCCATTTGTCCCTCTCTCTCTCTCTCTATCCATTTGTCCCTCTCTCTCTCTCTCTATCCATTTGTCCCTCTCTCTCTCTCTCTATCCATTTGTCCCTCTCTCTCTCTCTCTATCCATTTGTCCCTCTCTCTCTCTCTCTATCCATTTGTCCCTCTCTCTCTATCCATTTGTCCCTCTCTCTCTCTCTCTCTCCATTTGTCCCTCTCTCTCTCTCTCTCTCCATTTGTCCCTCTCTCTCTCTCTCTCTCCATTTGTCCCTCTCTCTCTCTCTCTCTCTCTCCATTTGTCCCTCTCTCTCTCTCTCTATCCATTTGTCCCTCTCTCTCTCTCTCTATCCATTTGTCCCTCTCTCTCTCTCTCTATCCATTTGTCCCTCTCTCTCTCTCTCTATCCATTTGTCCCTCTCTCTCTCTCTCTCTATCCATTTGTCCCTCTCTCTCTCTCTCTCTATCCATTTGTCCCTCTCTCTCTCTCTCTATCCATTTGTCCCTCTCTCTCTCTCTCTATCCATTTGTCCCTCTCTCTCTCTCTCTATCCATTTGTCCCTCTCTCTCTCTCTATCCATTTGTCCCTCTCTCTCTCTCTATCCATTCGTCCCTCTCTCTCTCTCTCTATCCATTTGTCCCTCTCTCTCTCTCTATCCATTTGTCCCTCTCTCTCTCTCTATCCATTTGTCCCTCTCTCTCTCTCTATCCATTTGTCCCTCTCTCTCTCTCTATCCATTTGTCCCTCTCTCTCTCTCTATCCATTTGTCCCTCTCTCTCTCTCTATCCATTTGTCCCTCTCTCTCTCTCTATCCATTTGTCCCTCTCTCTCTCTCTATCCATTTGTCCCTCTCTCTCTCTCTATCCATTTGTCCCTCTCTCTCTCTCTATCCATTTGTCCCTCTCTCTCTCTCTATCCATTTGTCCCTCTCGCTCTCTATCCATTTGTCCCTCTCTCTCTCTCTATCCATTTGTCCCTCTCTCTCTCTATCCATTTGTCCCTCTCTCTCTCTATCCATTTGTCCCTCTCTCTCTCTATCCATTTGTCCCTCTCTCTCTCTATCCATTTGTCCCTCTCTCTCTCTATCCATTTGTCCCTCTCTCTCTCTATCCATTTGTCCCTCTCTCTCTCTCTGTTGGTTAAAGATCTGAATCCAAGAGACTAAAACAACCATAGAAATACACAGCAATATGTACGCATGCAGATACTGTACAGACAAACACGTACTTGGGGATGCCAGCGAGGTACGCTATGAGACTTCGGAGGTCGTCAGCTCGTATTCTGTCGTGGTTACTGCGTGAAGGAAACGTTAACACTGGACCACCGCGTCTGTCTCTGCCCCCTGGAACACACAGGATAAAACAGTCAGCTTAGAGAGTGAACACACACAGGATAAAACAGTCAGCTTAGAGAGTGAACACACACAGGATAAAACAGTCAGCTTAGAGAGTGAACACACACACACAGGATAAAACAGTCAGCTTAGAGAGTGAACACACACACAGGATAAAACAGTCAGCTTAGAGAGTGAACACACACACAGGGTAAAACAGTCAGCTTAGAGAGTGAACACACACACAGGATAAAACAGTCAGCTTAGAGAGTGAACACACACACACAGGGTAAAACAGTCAGCTTAGAGAGTGAACATACACACACACAGGATAAAACAGTCAGCTTAGAGAGTGAACACACACACAGGATAAAAAGTCAGCTTAGAGAGTGAACATACACACACACAGGATAAAACAGTCAGCTTAGAGAGTGAACACACACACACAGGATAAAACAGTCAGCTTAGAGAGTGAACACACACACAGGATAAAACAGTCAGCTTAGAGAGTGAACATACACACACAGGATAAAACAGTCAGCTTAGAGAGTGAACATACACACACAGGATAAAACAGTCAGCTTAGAGAGAGTGAACACACACAGGATAAAACAGTCAGCTTAGAGAGAGTGAACACACACACAGGATAAAACAGTCAGCTTAGAGAGAGTGAACACACACACAGGATAAAACAGTCAGCTTAGAGAGTGAACACACACACACAGGATAAAACAGTCAGCTTAGAGAGTGAACACACACACACAGGATAAAACAGTCAGCTTAGAGAGTGAACACACACACACAGGATAAAACAGTCAGCTTAGAGAGTGAACACACACACGAAGAGACACAGGATAAAACAGTCAGCTTAGAGAGTGAACACACACACACACGAAGAGACACAGGATAAAACAGTCAGCTTAGAGAGTAAACACACAAACAGGATAAAACAGTCAGCTTAGAGAGAGTGAACACACACACAGGATAAAACAGTCAGCTTAGAGAGTGAAGACACACACGAAGAGACACAGGATAAAACAGTCAGCTTAGAGAGTAAACACACACACACGAAGAGACACAGGATAAAACAGTCAGCTTAGAGAGTGAACACACACACGAAGAGACACTGAATAAAGCAGTCAGCTTAGAGAGAGTGAACACACACACAGGATAAAACAGTCAGCTTAGAGAGTGAACACACACACGAAGAGACACAGAATAAAACAGTCAGCTTAGAGAGTAAACACACACACGAAGAGACACAGGATAAAACAGTCAGCTTAGAGAGTAAACACACACACGAAGAGACACAGGATAAAACAGTCAGCTTAGAGAGTAAACACACACACGAAGAGACACAGGATAAAACAGTCAGCTTAGAGAGTGAAACACACACACGAAGAGACACAGGATAAAACAGTCAGCTTAGAGAGTAAACACACACACGAAGAGACACAGGATAAAACAGTCAGCTTAGAGAGCAAACACACACACGAAGAGACACAGGATAAAACAGTCAGCTTAGAGAGTAAACACACACACGAAGAGACACAGGATAAAACAGTCAGCTTAGAGAGTAAACACACACACGAAGAGACACAGGATAAAACAGTCAGCTTAGAGAGTGAACACACACACGAAGAGACACAGGATAAAACAGTCAGCTTAGAGAGTGAACACACACACACACACACACACGAAGAGACACAGGATAAAACAGTCAGCTTAGAGAGTGAACACACACACACACACACACACACGAAGAGACACAGGATAAAACAGTCAGCTTAGAGAGTAAACACACACACGAAGAGACACAGGATGAAACAGTCAGCTTAGAGAGTGAACACACACACACACACGAAGAGACACAGGATGAAACAGTCAGCTTAGAGAGTGAACACACACACACACACACACACGAAGAGACACAGGATGAAACAGTCAGCTTAGAGAGTAAACACACACACAGGATAAAACAGTCAGCTTAGAGAGTGAACACACACACAGGATAAAACAGTCAGCTTAGAGAGTGAACACACACACAGGATAAAACAGTCAGCTTAGAGAGTGAACACACACACAGGGTAAAACAGTCAGCTTAGAGAGTGAACACACACACGAAGAGACACAGGATAAAACAGTCAGCTTAGAGAGTGAACACACACACGAAGAGACACAGGATAAAACAGTCAGCTTAGAGAGTAAACACACACACGAAGAGACACAGGATGAAACAGTCAGCTTAGAGAGTAAACACACACACACGAAGAGACACAGGATAAAACAGTCAGCTTAGAGAGTAAACACACACACGAAGAGACACAGGATGAAACAGTCAGCTTAGAGAGTAAACACACACACACGAAGAGACAGGACAAAACAGTCAGCTTAGAGCACAGTGCAGTGTATACACACACACACCTCTGCCTCCTGGTGGACATAGACAGAAACACATGAGAGTTCATATATTCCCATGAGTATGATCGTGGCCACATGATAGCATTATCTCAGTAACAGGTACTCAGAATGGCAGGGAAAACATTATTGTATAAGGAAGACTATGTAGAAAGCAATAGGCCTATACAGAAATATAAGTATTTCTATAGAAATCCAACAGTACTTTCTTTGACTATGTTAATGTTAGGTAGACCCAGTAGTAAGTAGCTGGATAAACGGATCTATACATTACTCAACATTTCTTCAAAATATAATACATTCCTCTTTCCTTCCTACACTACCCTCTTGCTCTTTTTTCCCTCCCTCCCTCCAAAATAAATGACTTTACCAAACTGCATTATGGGAAATGGTTATGACAGACAGTAACTCAACGCTATAGCAACCACTCTCTTCCTTTCTCTATTTCTCTCTTCTGTTCATTATGGTCCGTCTGTCAGTGACCTTGGCTACACACAGGAGGAGAATGGAGTCAGACAATAGAGGAATGACACACATAATCAAAAACACACCAAGACATCATTTTCAACACTAAAAGAGTTGAGAACTCGCAGATGAGGGGTCAAAGGTCAAGCGTATGGGGTCTGACCTCTCAGTAGCCACGGGTGACAGCTATAAACTCTCACACTCAGAATGCATGTGTGTGTAGCTCCATGTCTGGTAGAGGTCAGTGTGTGTAGCTCCATGCCTGGTGGAGGTCAGTGTGTGTAGCTCCATGTCTGGTAGCGGTCAGTGTGTGTAGCTCCATGCCTGGTAGCGGTCAGTGTGTGTAGCTCCATGCCTGGTAGCGGTCAGTGTGTGTAGCTCCATGCCTGGTAGAGGTCCGTGTGTGTAGAGGACAGTGTGTGTAGCTCCATGCCTGGTAGAGGTCAGTGTGTGTAGAGGACAGTGTGTGTAGCTCCATGCCTGGTAGAGGTCAGTGTGTGTAGAGGTTGTGTGTGTAGCTCCATGCCTGGTAGAGGTCAGTGTGAGTAGCTCCATGTCTGGTAGAGGTCAGTGTGAGTAGCTCCATGCCTGGTAGAGGTCAGTGTGTGTAGCTCCATGCCTGGTAGAGGTCAGTGTGTGTAGCTCCATGTCTGGTGGAGGTCAGTGTGTGTAGAGGTCAGTGTGAGTAGCTCCATGCCTGGTGGAGGTCAGTGTGTGTAGAGGTTGTGTGTGTAGCTCCATGCCTGGTAGAGGTCAGTGTGTGTAGAGGTCAGTGTGTGTAGCTCCATGTCTGGTAGAGGTCAGTGTGTGTAGCTCCATGTCTGGTAGAGGTCAGTGTGTGTGTAGCTCCATGTCTGGTAGAGGTCAGTGTGTGTAGCTCCATGCCTGGTAGAGGTCAGTGTGTGTAGCTCCATGTC